>NC_061120.1:107485094-107544961 GCF_002878395.1 Capsicum annuum | reverse complement strand
TAAATCTATTACATCTATTACATATCCGCACCCCCTACAATTGGTATAAAAATTGAATTAATAGATAAAAATAGCATAATAACACAAAAACCATTAACATATAATTTTGACGATTTAAAAGAATTTAAAATGCACATAGATGAATTATTAGAAAAACAATATATACAAAAAAGTAATAGTAAACATAATAGTCCAGCATCATATATATCCTTAGACCATATTAATAGAGTATGTAAATAAATAATAATCATAAGCCATATCACTAAATCATAATAATTATCCACCGAAACTTACCTGGAATTAGCACTAACTCTCGACTACTGATTAGCATAATCAATAAGAATCTAATCTTCTCAAAGTCCCAAAATAAGCATTAACAAGGTATATCATGCATAAATAAGTATACAAAAGGTAACACAAGTTCAGTCCTAAGGTGGGCCGGAGGGGCCCACTTTAATCTCTGAAATTTATTTTAGAAAATTTTTACTTCAGACTAGGTTAAGATATCTAAATTCATTTCTAGATGTCAAATAAGTCATAATTAGCACTAAGATAGTAATTCTCCCTACAACATGAGCAGCTAAGTTAATTACGTCTAAATTACAATTTCATGATAACTTAAACAGTCCAACTAGCCCAGTTGTTATCAATCATACCTCTAAAACCTAAATTCCATCCCATATCTGGCACCCAAATGTTATCTATCATACCTTCAACACCTAGATCCTCTTCCATATCAAGCATATTATCACAATCATACTATGAAATAACTCAAGTTATGAATAAGGTAAACCTAGTCTAGGTAGACGTCGAAGAAAAGCTCGAAAAATCTACTAAACGACCAATTTTCCTTTTTGAGAAGTTTTCATAAGATGCCACACTATCAAAATCATAATCTACTCTTCAAAACAAGAACAATAGTACACGTATTGCACTATTATTTTTTGGATCTAAAATTACGTAAAAATCTCATGTGGGACTTATTTACGGAATCACAGTTCCAAAACCAATAAAACATTCCTCTATGCTTAAGGAACACTTACCCTTAAAATAAAATGGGTGAATTTTGATCTCTAATGGTGCTATAATCAAGCCACCATGATTCTAGAGATTTTAGAAAAAGGTCAAGGAATTAACCATGAAATTAGTGGAATCTTACCATAAATTCGATGAAAAATCACGTAAATTTTCAATACCAAAGCTCCACAATCACCTGCAATTAACTCTCCCAAGAATTCCTACTTTTTAGGGTTCAATACTCAAAGGAATGGGTGAGAAATAATGAAAATTGGGCTAAATGAGGGTATTTGTACCCTTTGTTGGCACACAATTTTGACCTCCCGATACTCATTTGAGGCCGCTATTTTTTTCAAATTTATTAATTTTGAATATCAATAATTTTTTGTATTTTATTTTAATATCTAATAAATATTGATGTGTCACATTCATGATTTATAAGTATGCAGATTATTTTTATTATTTAAGTTTATATTTTTATATAATAGATATAATTAATTAATTTAAATATAATATTTTCTACATATCTTTGTCAATAATTATTAAATCATTTTCGTAAATACTCATGATCTACAAACTTGGTCTATTATTATTATTGTGTGTCATCAATTTTAAAGTAATATATTATGTATCGTAATTTTGTTTACATAACTTATTCATAATTTGTTTGAGAATAATGTTTTTACTTATTTTATTATTATATATTATTATTTTATTATTGTTATGATTGTTATATATTTGTTTATTATATTTATTAAATAGCAGTCTAGATTTAATTATTTCTAATTTATTTAATTTTGATCATTTTTACACTCAATTTGTGTCAATTTTAGCCTAAATCTATTCCAATTTAACCGTAAATTGAAATTCCTAATTTCAATTGCAATTTTAACCCATCCATTTAGATATTAACTCATAGTTGCTGATCTTATATGATCAACTGCTGATATTAACTCTTTTCCCCCCTTCTTTTAATCAAAACTAATCCTAAACCCTAATATCTCATTCTTAAGAAAATCAACCACTATTTTCTCTCCCATCTCTCTTCTCTCTCTCTCTAAACTCTTCTCCCACCATATTTACCCTATACTCCGGTCGGCTACCCTTGCCCAAAACCATCCGTCACCACTTCACTTCTCCCTCTCAATCTCTTTTTCCCATTATCGGCACGCAAAACCATCCAATCCCGCGAGCAGCTATCGCGGCTCTGCCTTTCGCCGCCCCGCCTCTCCTTGTCGCCTCTTCACCTCCCATTGGTGATAACCAACAAACAACGCCTCAACCACCAACAACCGCCAAGCCCCATCTTTTCTCTCCGCTATTTTATCCGCTTGCACCCTTCGCCTTCCTCTCATCTCATTCGTCACGTCCTCGCTGGAGTTGATGACCAGCGAGGTTTTTGGTGAATCTCACTATGATTGTTGTCTGGTGTGATTTGTCAACACCTTAAATTTCATGTTTGTTTGATGTTTTAGAAAAAAACAGATCCTTAGATTCAGAATTCGTGATGTTTGATTGTGTATCTTGGTTTAATTTCTTCAATGATGTGTTTATTTATATCGCTAGATAAATATATGTGAAAATCCCTAATTTTTATGATTTTTACTCTAACCCTAATTTCTGGGTGGACACTAATTAGCATGACTACTGAAACCTATCTTACTTGCTCGATTAATTGATTATCCTGGCATCGATAAGGTCGACACTTTACTATTGAGTTCGAATTTAGAATTTGTTTGCCTAAAGTCTTTACTATTTTTGATATTGGCATGGTTCTTCATTTATGAATTGAAACTGATTAGTGCTCATTTTTGAATCAGTTCAAATTATGTAATAACTTTACCTGCTCGTTTCTTGTCTTGCTTAAATCCGATTTATAAAAGCCTATTATGATTAAATGTGGTAATTTGAGATTCTCACCTTATACAATATATATAACTTTGGTACTGATCTTTTGGTAAACCTTGGTAGCTTTGAATAATTGTTTTCCTTTTGTGGTGAAATTATAATTATAACAGCCTCCAAATCTATTATTTTGGTCTAGCTTAATTTCTCGACAAATCGATTGACTTAATTGAGAATTGTGGTTGGTTAATTTATGTTTATTTATGTTAAACTTGACAAAACCCTCTCTCCTAATAGATTTTACTAAGTTAATCAAGGAATTAGGATTTTCTAATTGTTATTTTATAGATTTTATTCCTTTTTAATAACTATCTGCTTTCACTATAAAAAGGATGCCTCTTCTCATTTTTGAGACAGAGCTTAACTTCTACTCTGACAGTCTTATACTCTCAATTTGATATTTATATTTATAATATTCTGTACCTAGGCTTTGGTCGACTATTATTGCTAATTGCTCAAGTTAATTTGATTCATCCTCTTCTTGCTTTCGAGTTGGTTTATTGTTTCTCCACTTCTAAACGGCTAGTGGTTTATTGATGCAATTACATATTCTTCTGTGTTAGAATCCGTTTGCATATAAATTCTTACATTAACTCATAATATTTGAAGAATAATTTGACTACTATGATGATAAATTGATTTACCCCTATGTTTGCTTACAAATGCTATGATTTTTCTTCTTTATTTGTAATTAAATGTTGAACCATGTGTGAGGTCCATTGGCTTGAGTGTTGTATTGAGTGAATTCGAAAAAATCTTAGTGTATCTCATAATCCTCTTATGACATGAGACTTGCCTGGGATCCTTGAGATCCTCAGGATCTTTGAGACGTCAACGGGGGATTATGGGGTGCCTAGGATTTTCTTTCGGATTTCGGTTAGCTCGTTTTGTGCATTTGTTTGTGTTTGATAGGTTCCACTCAAGAGTCATTTGATTTAGACGAGATAAGGAGTTGCCAAGGATTTGAGGGTGTTTAAGGGCTGTCGAATTTACCCTTTTTTTTTTCTTTTTTTTCTTATGTTAATTTATTTTATTTTTCACTAATTTTGGTCTGTAACAATATGTACAAACTCTATGACCATAACAAATGAATATAGGGGATTGTTTATAGGGGCGGGGATTATCTGCTGAACTTCTTTATCACCTAGGCAAAACATAGTTTACGGTAATTAATTAAATTACTTTAACACTTAGAAATCATATTTTAGGAATTATTAATTAATTTCTGTTCAAGCATGTTAATTTAACCTAGAACATGTCAAATTAATTTTCAGCATTTATATTTATTTTTTTGCGTGTTTTATCAATTTTCTGCATATGTAATAAATTGTCAGCATATAAAATGAATTTCAAGCATATTAAACACTTTTCAGCATTTAAAAAGTAATTCCCAGTATATTAACTAATTTTTCAACATTTAAAAAGTAATTTCTAGCATATTAGTTATTTTTCCAGCATTCAAAAAATTAATTTTCAGCATGTTTATTTAATTTTCAACATAGTTAATTAATTTCTAGCATATTAAATTGATCTTGGCATTTTAAAACAGCTTTCGACATTTAAATATATTTTTGACATTTTGAGTTAATTGATTGTTCACATATTGCAATTAATTGTTATCATATGCATTCCTCAACATGCTTGATTTTTGACATGTCTTTTAATTTCACAAATTTGCAACATATTGTTTGAAGGTAATGGACAACTATCTTTCATCAATAGTCAATTACTTATCATCTATAAATCTTGCCGATAAGTTCTAAGTTATATGTAAAAAATGAATAATGCCAAACTGTTTATCACCTATTCAACTTTTAACTAATCAAGAGGCTTTGTTTGATACAATTATGTGTTAAATGTTGTCCTTATTTCTTGACGAGCTTTGAGAAAAATTAGGTAACATAGCTTTTCGTTTGTCTAGACCATAAATTTAAAAAATAGAAAGTCCATAGCCTTTTGGACACTAAGTTGGACGGGTAGACATCTTAGGGAACAATAATCTTTTGTCATTTGTAAAATGTTTTTAAGTCTAATAAACAAATTATGTAGGGGTGGGTAGACATTCGAAAATAATGGAAGTTGATCCGAGCATAATTCGACAATACGATATGTGACATTGTCACTCGTTAATAAGTCGGGCGCTGATCCGAATAATAAATAATAAATTTTTGTCCAATCCTTCGAAATTTGATGTCTCTTTTATTTACTTTGTATGTTTTAATTATTTGGGGTAGTTAGGTTTATTATTTAAATAACCCTTTGCTATATAAATTATGTTATTTCTGCCTTTTCACTTATCTGATTTACATTCTTTCTTATTTTTCTTACCATCACTTAGATATTTAATAATTTAAAATAATTAAATAGCATGTCTTGTCTAACTCATTACTTTATCACTTAGTTAATATTATGTTTATAAAATAAGGGAACTTTGCTTATCACGTAGAATCCCCACATAAAATATGAATTCAGCTAGGAACAATATTTGTGGACCTCGAAAGGTGCCTAATACCTTTCTTTCGAGGTAATTTGAATCCTTACCCGAACTTCTGATGATGTAGACTAATTAATTTGTTCTTAATTAGCCTAGAATAGTGCCCTAACACACCTTAATTCATTAGGTGGTGACTCTTCACTCTTTAAACTTTCCTAAAAGAGTTTTCATATCGAATCCCACTTTTCGAAACTATTGGAACTATCAGAATTGACATACGAAGTTGTTTGATTGAAGTTTTTGCCTGGTATTCAATTTGAAGCAGTGAAGACTTCAAAACAAGTAATAGACTCTAAAACCAAACGAACTGGCCTGTAACCAAACTGCCAGTTCCAACAAGTCATAAGTTACTTAGAGCAGCTATAAGAAAGCTCTAAACGGGGAAAATGAGCGGAAATATAGAAAAGGACCAGGAGAATCATTACAATATCCACTACTAGAAGAACTTTCATTCGCAAATATAAAGGATTTGATGTACCTGGAGCCTCGAACAGGCGAGGATACTGGGTTCTCATCTCACTCTCGATCTCCCAAGTAGCCTTCTCTTTGGGCGGTGCCTCCACTGAACCTTAACTACTGGAATTTCTCTAGTGCGCAACTGTTTGACATCACTAGCCAAAATGAGCACAGGCTCCACCGCGAAGGTCAATTGCTCATCCAGCTAAATCGAGTCCTATCTAAGTACGTAAGAAGAGTCAGGAATGTATCGCCGCAATACAAAAACATGAAAAAATATATGGGCAACAATAAAATTTGAGGGGTGAGGCTAACTCGTAAGACGCCACACCAATTACGTAAAGAATATCAAAAGATCTGATATATCTGGGGCTGAGCTTTCCTTTTCTCCCAAACTCATCACAACCTTCATAGGGGATACACGAAGGAATACCCGATCACCAACTCTAAATCTCAATACACGAAGTCTATAATCTGTATAGGCTTTCTGCCTACTCTGAGATACCCTCAACCCATTCTGAATTAACCTGACTCTATCTAACGACTCCTGAATCAAATTAGTACCATGTGGCCTAATCTCAAAAGTCTTAAGCCATTTAATCGGAGAACGACATCGCTTGCCATACAAAGTCTCAAAAGGTTCCATCTTAATACTCAAATAATTGCTATTATTATAAGAGAACTCTACCAAAGCTAAGTGCTGCTCCCACTGACCTCAAAAATCCATAACATAGGCTCAGAACTTATCCCCGAGAACTTGAATAGTCCGGTCCAACAGTCTTTTGATATGAGGGTTAAAGGCTTTACTAGGATCCACCTGAGTGCCCAATTACTCCTGAAATGCTCTCTAAAATCTAGAAGTGAGCACTGAAACCCAGTATAAAATGATAGATATAGGCATACAACGCAAATGGACTATCTCACTAACATAGATACGAGCCAATCTCTCGGCATTGAAGGACATCTGAATAGGAATAAAGTGTGCCGACTTAGTCAACTAATCCAAAATGAACTAAATACCATCAAAACCACAGAAAGTATAAGGCAAACCACTAACAAAGTCCATAGTAATCCATTTCTATATCTACTCAGGAATGGCAATCTTTAAATTAATCCACCAGGTCTCCGATGCTTGTCGTTCACCTACTGACAACATAGGCAACGAGCTACAGGGTCTGTTACATCTCTCTTTATATTACTCCACCAATATTGTTATCTCAAATCTCTATACATCTTGGCTCTATTTGGGTGAATAAAATATTTGGATCTGTGAACCTTATTTAAGATTGACTGAATCAAGCTATCAACCCTTGAAACCCAACTGCGCCTATCCAATCTAAGAAAACCCTTAAAATCTATGGAAGCCCTCATAGACTCACCAATAAACACCTAGTTACGGATGATTCAAAGCCTGTTATCCTCAAACTGATGACTATGAATCTACTCAAATAGCAAAGACCTCGCCTCTACACTAGCAAGAATCCTCCTAGGGTCTGAAATATCATCTCACACTATAAAGCTATATAAAGACTGAATATCCCATGCCTACAGCCTCTGAGAAACTAAAATTCAAGCTAGGCTACCCATACCCACCATCTTCTAACTCAAGGCATCTGCTACCATGTTCGCCTTGCCTGGATGATACAAGATCGAGATGACATAATCTTTAAGCAACTCCATCCATCTACTTATCTAGAATTAATCTCTTTCTAGCCATAAGATGCAAAAGACTATGATGATCCGTGAAGATCTCATAATGTACGCCATAAAGATAATGACTCCAAATCTTAAGAGAAAAAACTACCACCAGGCCAAATCCAAATCAAGAGTGGGGTTGTTGCTCTCGTGCACCTTTAATTGCCTAGACACATAAGTAATAACATGACCTTTCTGCATCAATACACAATCCAAACCGACACTAGAAGCATCACAATACTTGGTGAATCCCTCATACTAAGTAGGAAGAGATAAAATAGGAGCTGAAGTAAGAAATCCTTTAAGCTTTCCAAAACTCGACTCACACTCCTCCGACGTTTAGAAAGGAACCTTCTTTCGAGTTAATCTGGTCATCGACACTGTAATGGTAGCAAAACTCTAAATGAACCACCGACATTCAACTTTATAAAAATAGGAACCATTAACTATTGACTTAGAATGCATGAACAATTCTTGAATTTGAACCTCCAATTTTTGTTTTCCTAATGACATAATAAAATACAACTTGATATATAACTAATCAATATGGATTTTTCCAATCGAAAAATCCTTCTATAACCAGCTAAATCAATGAAGCTATGAGCCTTAGTCGAAGAAATAGGTCTGGCCTAATTATGAATAGTCTCAATCTTTGTCGGGTCTACCACATGCCCAAGGAATGTCACCGACTCTAGCCAAAACTCACACTTATAGAATTTGGCAAAAAACATATGATCTCTCAAAGTGTGGAGAACAATCCTCAAATGCTGCATATGATCCTCCCTACTCTTCGAATATAAGGATGTCATCGACGGACACAGTCACAAAAGAATCCAAATATGGCTTGAACACATGGTTCATCAAATCCATAAATATGGCTAAAGTGTTAGTCAACCCAAAAGACATTATTAGGAACTCATAATGACCATAACGGGTCCTAAAGGCTGTCTTTGGGATATCCTCAGCCCGAATCCTTAACTGATGGTTATCGAACCCCAAATCAATCTTAGAGAACACCAATGCTCCCTAAATCTGCTCAAACAAATCATTAATATGAGACATAGAATATCGGTTCTTCATCGTTACCTTATTAAGCAGACTATAACTAATACATGCATGTAATCATCTTTCTTCTTTACAAACAATACAGGAGCTCCCCAAGGAGACACATTCGATATAATGAAATCCTTACCAAGAAGATCCTAAAGTTGAGAATTTAGCTCCTTAAGCTTGGTAGGAGCCATACAGTTAGGTGCCATAGTAATAGGTTGGGTGCCAGACTCAAGATCAATAACAAACTCACTTTCATGCTCAGCAGGAAGCGTAGGTAGATCGATAGGGAAAACTATAAGAAACTAACAAACTATAAGAACAGAGTCAAATGACAAACTCTCCATACTAAAATCATAAATATAAGTGAGATAAAACTCAAAAACCCTCAAAATAAGCCTTCTAGAATGAATATAGGAAATTATCCCCGTCGGTTCATAGCTAACCACACCCTGCCATACGATCAGTGGTATGCTGGGCGTGATAAAAATAACTATCTTGGCAAAATAATCTAAGACCACATGATAGTAGGATCACCAGCCTATGCCCAAAATTATGTCAAAATCCACCATATCTAATATAATAAGATCAACATGAGTATCAAGCTCTCAAGCAGTCACAATACATGATTTGGAAACTCTATCCATTACTAAAGAATCACCTATAGGAGTATATACACATAAAAAAATAAATAATGACTAATAAGATAACTCTAACCATGGGGAATAATAAGCATATACATATAAATAAATGGACCTCCAATAAAATAAAGAAAAAACCAACTGACGGCACACCAAAATCATACCTGTGCTAACAACATTCAAAGACCCATCCTCAAGTCTAGTAGGTACTTCATACAACTGACCATACTCTTTACCTAGCTAGACTCCTGACCGATCTCCTAACCTACTTTCTTGAGAACCCAATTAGTGCCCTGGGGACCACTTCTACAAATATGCATACCACCTATAGCTGGGGGCAGAACTGCCTGAATTGGTGGAACACCCCATAGTTGGGGCACTTTCTTAATAAATAATGAAAAGCTCCATAACTATAACATGGCCCAAGTATTGTACCAAAACCAGAAGATCCAACTGACCTAGAATAACCATCACAACTAAAATATCCAAAAGCTGAACACCTTAAATACTAACTACTACCCAAGCCAAGACGATCACCAAAACTATATTGGCTTCCATCTGTAATCTAAAGAGTGACCTGAATAGGCCTACTAGACTGACCATGATAATGATATGACAGGAGCAGAGGATATTGTAACGCCCCAAGTTCTTTGACTCTAGACCCTCCAAGAGATAAATAATTGAATTAGTCAAGTTACTGAAGTAAGGTTAAAACTTCTAGTGATAATAACCCCGACGATGACTCATTGTCAAACATAACAAGTCATCAGGAGGACTCATTATTACAACAGTAAGGAAGCCTAGGTTTTGGTCCCTTAATAATGAATTCAGGATACGACCCATTGTGAGACACAATTGTTAAGAGGAACTTGTTCTCACAACAGAAGGATACCTAAGAGTTCAACCCCTGACCAGGATTCTTCAGGATTTTCCTACATATTTTAATTAGGGTCTTTTTGGTATTGTCCTCCCTTTAAACTCTTTATCAAGACTTAAAAGGACCCAAATGACCCCTTTTACTTTGTTTATCAAGATTAAGCCTTATTCTTTTTTTGCTTTAACTTCCAAGGTAAGAGATACTAGGATTTTATGAGAAATTAAACACTCAAGCTCCAAACATCGAATCCTCTTCAACTTGTTTCATATTTCAGGCATGCTGCTCATCCTTAACTTGTGGCATTTATATTGTGGCAGTTACTTAATCAACCTCCATGTGTTTAAATTATTAGGTTTAAAATTGGGTTGAGGGCTTTTGATTGATTATTATTTGAATTGTTTTCCCAAGTTTTAGATATGTTATCCATGATTGGTAAATGGTTTGTTTTTGACTAAGTTTGTCAAATATGGTAGGGTTTGGAATGGGTGACATAGTTTTCCCAAATTTATGGATTTTTGACTTTGTAATGGCATTAGACTCAACCCACCTTGTAAACTTGATCTTGAATTTGTATAATTGTATGATTTAACTTATATTTTGAAAACATTGCATTGAATTAAAGGATAAATAAATAAAAATAATTTTTGAAGGCCCTTGGTGGCCATAATTTGGATTTTAAATGGAACATAAGAGTCAAATGGTTATATGAATTGGTTTGGCATAATTAAGTTAGCTTGCAAGGATATTGGTATGATGATACCATGTTGGAAAATGCATTAATAAAGACTCCTTGGTTAATGGTTGGGATTATGTGTAAACTATTTAATTTGGGCTTAAGGAAAATTGTGTAGCTCATCGTGAAGGTGTTGTCCCCTGAGGACCAACACTGGAAACCATATTTGCCAATGTGGGGCTCTATATAATTGTATGCTTAGTGCACAATTTAAATTTTGCATGTATATAGCCTTGGTTTCTTTAGCCTTTCCTTGGTTTCCTCTGTACATGTAGCTAACACACACTGAGGCCCTTTCGGCAGGGAGAGTCAGACCCATATAGCTCATAGATACTTTTAGGATAGAGCAAGCGACATAGTTTAGGTTAATATTTTAAATTGTCATGTTCATAGCCCTTGTCCCTATCTAGGCATCTTATATATGTATATATAATATTGTGCATGTGGTTTTGATTACTTTTTGGTAATGGCATTATTTTAGCCCTTTCCCTTGAGTTATATCCCAGTGCTCACCCCACTGATTATTCCTAAATGCTGCATCATTTATAATGTAGGGTTCAAGGGGTTTTCGCTACTTCTGTGCAACGTTCGGTGGAACGGTATGTCAGTTGAGTTACTGTGAAGTAGTGAGCCTCCATCTTTTGGATAGCCCTTCCATTTTATTAGGTTTCTTTTCATATTTTAGGAATTATGAATTTTTTATCCTGGTCGGAGGCATGTCCCAATCTAGTGTAGTATTTCTAATTTAGAGGCTTTGTAGACAAGTATTGGGTTGTTTGTTTTTCTAATTCTTAGAATTATCACTTGGTTTATTTAGCCTTCTTATTGCTATATTAGTTGACTTCTATTATCTATAATTATTGTGATCTAGAGGTTAGGATAAGGGGGTGATCTCTAGCCCACAATGGGCTTAAGATACCCATCATGATAAACCCTAGTTCGAGAAGTAACAAGCTTGGTATCAGAGCATAATTTAGTGTCTTTGGGTGTCCACAAATTTGTTTTGAGTAGAGTCCCTTTTATGAGTGTGTATTATGCCACACTTATAAAGGGGATGCTATGAAGTATTTAGGAATGTTTTCCTTTCTTGTGTTCTATTTAGGTCTATAGAGTCTAGATACCTTGAATCTTCTCTAACTCCTGGCTTAATTGAATTTTAGATCATACCTCCCCAAAGATCCAACGATCGTAGAAACTCTATTAGAACTTCTTTCTTACTTGGGGTAGTTGTGGAGGTAATTCACATTTTTTATGGAGTGCAGACCTGATCTAGATTCCCTACTCCTAACTGTCTTACTCCACATGGAGTTTTAATGGTCCCTACTAGTCCTTCTCGGGCTTTATGAGCTAGTGATACTCATGCCCAGATGCCCCAAAGAGATATCTTTAATATGAAGTTTTGTTAGTCTATTCACATGCTTGCTCAATCGGTGGTATCATAGTCTCATTGGTAAGATCATGTTGGTCCTGCTATTAGTTCATCTGAGGTTGCCTATTTTATGAGGTTGAATCCCTCAATCTTTATAGGCTCTAAATTTAAGGAGGATCCTTAGAGTTATATTAATGAACAGAGAAATTTTTTAGGGTTATGCATGCTACTGATTTATAGGGTGTGGAGTTTGCTGCCTATCAGTTGTAGGATATGGATTACCAATGGTATTTAGAGTGGAAAGCAATGAGGGGTGATGATGCTAAGTGGGTAGTGTGGTATGAGTTTTCAAGTACCTTTCTTGATTATTTCTTTCCTCAGAAGTTGAGAGAGGCTAAGGCCAAAAAGTTTGTAAACTTGAAGTAGGGAAAGATGAGTGTTATGGAGTATGCCCTAAAATTTTAGTAGCTATCCCATTATTCTCTAGAGTTGGTTTCTAATATGAGGTTTTGGATGAGAAAGTTTGGTTTTGGGTTGACTCACGATTTGGTGTAGGAAGCAAGGCTATGATATTGAACAATGACATGAATATCTCCAGGCTGGTGGTTTATATGCAGTCGGTAGAGGATGATAAAAGAGCAGGTAGAGATGAGAGAGAGGTAGAATAAGAAGTTTAGATACTCAGAGCAGGGTGCAGGTTAGTAAAATAGTGGGAGAGTAGTAAACCATGAAGTAGAATTAGGGAAATTCTTATTCGATGGCAAGTGATCCTTATCCTAATCCCTTAGATGATCGTCATAGTTTGGTTACAATGGTCCTAAGGCATAAAGTGCCCAGTCTCAGGTTGGTTCACTCAGTCAGCCTTACCTTATCCTTCTTTCCAATTTTGTGAATAGCATCACCGTGGTTATTGTGAGGAGGGGTGAAATTTGTATTTTAGTTATGGTTATCCTGGCCATATGCAGCAAAATTTTTCTATAGCTAAAGTTTCCACTGGAGTTAATAAGGTCCCGATTGCCAATTTTTTGGCTCCTTTACCTAAGGGCACCACTTTAGGTACTGGAAATGGACGGAATCGCCTCTATGCACTTGATACTCATTATTAATTTAATACATCCATAAATGTTTTCACTGGTATGTTACAACTCTTTTCTCATGATGTTTATTATCTACTCGATTTGGGTTCTACCCTATTCTCTATGACCCTTTATTTAGCTATGTACCTTGGTTTTGATCCTAAAAATATTATTGACACCTTTTATATTTCTACTTTGATGGGTAATTTTATTATTGATAGAAAAATATATAGGGTTTGTGTAGTGTCTATTCATCATAGGGAGACATCGGTGGATTTGATAGAGCTGGACATGGTAGATTTTGATGCTATCTTAGGAATAGATTGGCTTCATTTGTGCTATGCTTCTCTAGATTGTAGGATTCGAAAGGTCAGTTTCCATTTTCCTAATGAACTAGCAATTTAATAGGAGGGGAGTTCCTTAGTGTCCAAAGGGAGGTTTATTTCCTATCTTAAAGCTAAAAAATTGATTTCCAAAGGGTGTCTATATCACCTAGTTCAGGTTAAGAATTCTAATTCTAAGGGTCCCTCTTTGCAATATGTCCCTATGTTTAATGATTTTTCTATAGATTTTCCTGATGATCTTCCCGGAATTACTCTTGATAGGGAGATAGATTTTGGGATTAATCTTCTACTGTATACCCTCTCTATTTCCATCCCCCTTATAGGATAGACCCTACTAAACTAAAAGAACTAAAAGTATTAAAAGTGCAATTAAAGGATTTTTTTGCTAAGGGTTTCATTCTCCTAGTGTTTCTCCATGGGGTGCTCTTATACTTTTCATGCGAAAAAGATAGGTCGCTTTGGATGTGTATGGACTATCATTAGTTGAATAAGGTTACAATGAAGAATAAGTACCCTTTCTAAGATTGATGATCTTTTTGATCAACTTTAAAGTGCTAGGTGTTTCTCTAAGATTAATCTCCGTTCGGGCTATAACCAATTGAAAATTAGGGAGGTTGATATTCCCAAGACTACTTTTTAGACCCAGTATGGCCATTATAAGTTCTTTGTTATATCATTTGGGTTGAATAATGCTCTGACTGCTTTCATGGATCTTATGAATTGAGTGTTCAAGCAGTTTTTGGATTTGTCTATTATATCTTCATTGATGACATCTTGGTGTACTCCAAAAGTATGGAGGATCATGTCAATTACCTCTGAATTGTGTTACAAACTCTTAGGGATTAGAAATTGTATGAAAAATTTTCTAAATGAAAATATTGGGTCAGTGTTGTGACCTTTCTTGGGCATGTTGTTTCTAGTGAGGGGATCAATGTGGATCCACATAAATTTAAGGTAGATAAGAAATGGCCTAGACCTATGGCTCTAACTGAAATTAGGAGTGTCTTGGTCTTGGCTAGGTATTATAGGAGGTTTGTGGAGAGTTTCTCATATATTGCTGCTCTATTGACAAGGTTGACCCAGAAAAAAGTTAAGTTTTTGTGGTTCCATGGTTGTGAGGGTAGTTTTGAGAAATTAAAAGATAAGTTGACTTCTGTGCCAGTTTTGACCCTACCCGAGAGTACTGATGGGTTTGTGGTGTATTGTGATGCATCCCATATGGGACTAGGTTGTGTTTGATGCAGCATGGTAAGATTGTGGCCTATTCTTCCAGGCAGCTTAAGGTTCATGAGAGAAATTATCTGACTCACGATCTAGAGTAGGCAACAATGGTTTTTTCTTTGAAGATTTGGCACCATTATCTGTATAGGGTGCATGTAGATATTTATTCAGACCATAAGAGCTTGCAGTATGTGTTTACGCAAAAGAAATTGAATCTCAGGAAAAGATGGTGGCTCGAGGTACTTAAGGATTACAATATGATCCTTCACTATCGTCCAGGTAAAGCTAATATTGTTGCTGATTCTTTTAGTAGGTTGTCTATAGGGATCTTATATCACGTTAATGAGGAGAAAAGAGGATTGGTGAAAGATATTTACAGGCTGACTAACTTTAAAGTTTGTATCTTAGACTTTGAGGATGGGGGAGTGATTGTTCAGGAAGTGGTTAAGTTATTTCTTGGTGCTGAGGTTAAGGATAAGCAGGCTTTGGATGCCATACTTATGCAAATTAAGGATTAAGTAGGTCAGCAAAAGGTTATGTCTTTCAAGATTAGAGGAGATGGTATCTTAAGGTGTCAAGGAAGATTATGTGTTCCTGATATTGTTGGGCTGCGAGAAAGGATTTTGACGAAGCTCATGAGTCCAGTTATATAGTTCATTCGGGTTCGACTAAGATGTACCATGACTTGAAGAAAATTTATTGGTGGAATAATATGAAATGAGATATGTATAATTTTGTTGCTAAGTGTATGGTTTGTCAACAAGTTAAGGTTGAAAATTTGAGGCCTGGTGGCACTCAAGAGATAGATTGCCCATGTAAAAATAGGAGATGATCAATATGGATTTCATAACGGGCCTTCCGTGGTCTCACAATCAGTATGATTTCATTTGGGTAATTGTGGATAGGATGACTAAGTCTACTTACTTCTTAAAAATGAGGACTAATTACTCAAGAGAAGATTATGCGAAGTTGTTCATTCAGGAGATGGTTAAGTTGCATGGAGTGCTAGTATCCTTAATTTTATATCGAGGTACGTAATTCTCTTCTCATTTTTGGTGCTCATTTTAGAAAGGTTTGGGGACTAAGGTAAACCTTAGCACCGCTTTCCACCCTTAATTGGATGGGCAAGCAGAGTGTACTATCCAGACCTTAGAGGATATACTAAGGGCCTGTATGATTGATTTTAAGGGAAGTTGGGTTTATTATTTTCTTCTTATTGAGTTTGCTTACAATAAGAGTTATCATTCTAGCATTTAGTTGGCTTCTTTAGAGGCTCTTTATGGTAGAAGGTGTAGGCCTCCTATTGGATGGTTTGAGGTTGGAGAGATTAGTTTTTTTGGTCCTTACTTGGTTTACCATGCCATGGAAAAAATAAAATTGATTAGATAAATACTTAAGACTGATTCATTGTTTTATGAGGAAGTGCTAGTCAAAATATTGGATATGCAAGTTCATTGATTAAAAATTAAGGATGTAGCTTCGGTAAAAGTGCTTTTTAGAAATAAAAAGACGGAGGAAGCTACATGGGAATCTGAAGAAGATATGAAATCCAAATACCCGTCCTTGTTTCTATCGATGGATGGTAGTACGTAAGGCATGAGTTTCGTTCTATCTTATCACATTTTGAATTTGGCCTTTAATTTTGTTTTTATTCCCTTTTTTATCATGATAAGGGTGCCCTAACTTCTTATTTGGGGATAAATGATCCCAAGAGGGAGGGGGAGAGGGGGGTCAATGTAATGCTACAAGTTCTTGGGCTCTAGAACCTCGAAGAAATGAATAATTGAATTAGCCAAGTTATTGAAGTGATGTTAAAACTGCCTGTGAAAACCACCCTAATGATGACTCACTGTCAAACATAACGAGTAGCCAGGAGGACTTGTTACCATGGAAGTAAGGATGCCAAAGTTTTCTTCCTTTGACAATGAGTCCAGTGTATGACTTATTGTGAAACACAACAAGTTGTTAGTAGGGTCTCATTGTCACAACAAAAGGATAACCAAGAGTTCAGCCCTTGAGCACAATTCTTCATGACTACTTATTACATCATACAATGAGTTGTTATGATGGATCAGTTGTCACAACTATAAGAGACTAGGTTGTCGATCCTCAGGTAATGACTCCAGGCCACGACTCGTGGTCAGACCTCATGAGTCCTTAGCCAAGTCTTGACGATTATTCTCAGGATTTTTTTGCACATTTTAATTAGGATCTTTTTGATCTTCTCCTCCCTTTAGGCTCTTTCTCATGACTTAAAAACACCCAAATGACCCCTTTGCCTTTGGTTATCTAGATTAAACCTTTCTCTTTTCCTATTCAACTTCCAAGGCAAAAGATGCTATGGGTTTACAAAAAATTTAACACTCAGGCTCAAAACATAGAATCCTCTTTAATTTCTTCTATATTTCAGGTATGCTGCTCATCCCTAACTTGTGTTTTTATATTCTGGCATTTACTTACTCAACCTCTTTGTGTTTAAATTATTGGGTTTGAAATTGGGTTGAGGGCTTTTGATTGATTATTACTTGAATTGTTTTCCTATGTTTTAGATGTGTTATTCATTCTTGATAAATGGTTTGTTTTGGACTGAGTTGGTGCAACATGGTAGGGTTTGGAATGGGTGACATAGGTTTCCCAAATTTATGGATTTTGACTTGGTTATGACATTAGCCTCAATCCATCTTGTAAACTTGATCTGGAATTTGTATAATTGTATGATTTAACTTATCTTTTCAAAACATTGCATTGAATTAAAGGATAAATAGATAAAAATGGTTTTTGAAGGCCCTTGGTGGCTATACTTTGGATTTTAAATAGAACTTGGGAGTCAAATGGTTATATGGATTGGTTTGACATAATTGAATTAACTTGCAAGCATATTGGTATGATGATACCATGTTGGAAACTGCCTTAATAAAGAGTCCTCGGGTTAATGGTTGGTTTTATGTGTAAAATTTTTTACTTTGGGCTTAAAGGAAATTGTGTAGCTCAACGTGAAGGTGTAGTCCCGGAGGGACCAACACTGGAAACCACATTTGCCAATGTGAGGGTCTATGTAAACGTGTGCTTGGTGCACACTTTATATTTTGGATGGCTATCACATTGGTGTCTTTATCCTTTCATCGGTTTCCTCGATACATGTGGCTAACATACATTGGGTCCCTTTCAGTAGGAGGAGTCGAACCCATGTATCCCATTGGTTCTTTTAGGAAGGAGCGAGCTACATTGTTTAGGTTAATATTTTAAACTCTCATGCTCATGGCCCTTGTCCATATCCCAGCATCCTATATATGTATATATAAATGTTGTGCATATGGTTTTGACTAGTTTTTAGCAATATTTTATCTGTTTCCCCTAAGTTACATGCTAGTTCTTGCCCCACTTACCATCCCTGGATGCTGCATGATTTCATGATGTATGGTTTAAGTTTTTTTTTTTACTCCTGTACACCATTCGGTAGAGTGGTACATCTGTAAAGTTGCTTTGAAGTGGTGAGCCTTCATCTTTTGGAAAACTCTACCATTTTATTAGGTTTCTTTTTATATTTTTGGAATAGTTAATTTTATTTTGTCATGGTTAGGGGCATGTCTTGATCTGGTTTGGTATTTCTAATTTAGAGGCTTTGTGAAAAAATATGGGGTTGTTTGTTTGGCTAATTCTTAGAATTATCACTTGGTTTATTTATCCTTCTTATTACTATATTGGCTGACTTCTGCCTTCTGTAATTATTATGCTTTGGAGGTTAGGATAAGGGGCTGGTGTCCAACCCATGGTAGGCTTGGGATACCCATTACGACTAGGACCTGATTTGGGATGTGATAGCTACCTACCCTGATAACCACTACTTCTAAACCATGAGACACTACATCTCCTACTAAAATTACTTGGATAATGCAACCTGTTATCGTTTCCCCCTTGGTCCTTATGATGCATATCCTCTATAACTTGAGCATGATCAGAAACCCAGCAAAAAACTTACACGCAACAACCAACCTCTTTGTAGACATATAAAAAAAAGTTTCAATCCCCAAACAAAGCAACAAACTCTCTCACTTGGTAGTCAGAATAGAAGTAGCATGCCTATCCAAATAAAAAAATCAAGCCTCATACTCCACAATAGCCATGGAGAGCTAGTCCAATCCTGAGAACCAATCCCTAGTGTTGTGAGGCATTTACTTTTCTTAGAAGATCTCGGATAACTGAGGCTACTTCAATGGGGGAGATCCAATTGGTCTGGAATTAAGATGACCTCTCTACTAATGTCGAGCTTCCAAGTTCAACTGAAAAGTAGTATAATCCACATTACGAGTCTCAACCAGGTTCAAATTATGGAGCCTATCCTCACAAGCAATCAAAAACTCATATGCATCCTCGCCCGATGCACTAGAAAACCTATGCGGAGCCAATCTCAAGAATCTACCTAACATCTTCTACTCAATAGACATAACAGGCTAGAAAACCATCGGCTGAGCAACTATCAATTGGGAAACTACCCATACAGGTTGGACCTCAACTCTGGGAGCTACAGCTATAGGTTATGCCCCCGCCTCAATACCAATATGATTCATAGACTGTGCACCATCAGATGGTGAACCACTTGCAAATCCCAAAAGCTGAACCAAAGAATTCCTGTGTACTAAGAAAAGATAAACCTCAGTGAAGCCTGGGCTGGTCCCTGGCCCACCACTGGATGAGGCGAAAGAATCTCTGACTCGAGAGTAGGAATAAGGTCTAGTGAAGGCCCCCTATCCTAGACCCCAGCTAGGGATACATACTTGGTCTGTCCATATCCTTTAGGTCATCCATAAACAATGACAATATCTCTAGGTTCAATTTTGGGATCCTTATCTTGTATAGCAGTAAAACGTGTCCTGGCTATCTATAAAAGAGTGAAACCAAAGGAATGCTTTAGAAACCAACTCAGACTCTTAGCATGAAATGAGTGAACGAATAGAAAAACTCCTAAGAATGTCCAATAGCCTTCCAAAGATAAGAAATGGATGTCAGAGTTCCAATCTGTAGGACTGGACCAGACACTTGCTCTTGTACCAACAATATCGGAGAAACCAAGGCTCTAATACCGATTTGTCATGACCCGATCTATAATTCATTGTAGCACCTTTTATCCCACCAGTAGGTAAGCTAAATCGTAGCCCAAAGCTACATAAAATAGGCTAACTTAGTGGAAAAATGTCCTAAATTTTGGATATTAACATTTAAAGAATTCAAATAGCAAAAAACAGTCATAACACTTAATATATGGATGAAAGGGTTAACAACCATCCCAAGACTTAGTAATGTCGATAAAAGAGCTACTACAAATGAACCATACATACCAAATAGTCAAATACAATTTGTCTCAAAAATGAAAGATTAGACATGGATAAATAGAAGGAAAAAGGGAAACTTTAACTCCAAGAGCTCACCCTATCTCTAAAATCAACTCAGCACGATCATAAAAAAAGTGGCGACTAATAGTACTTGTATTTGCACCAAAAAAGTATAGAAGTGTTGTATGAGTACCAAAACCATGGATACTTAGTAGACATCATCAGCCAACTGAGCTAAAACATGATATAAATAGGATAACATACAAGATAATAAACAAAGTTAAAGTAAAAAGACAATCCTAGAAATAAGTTCCGACACCACTGTGCATAAATAAATAGATACAGAAAGTAAGATAAATATCAAACCATTATAACTACTAAATTAACACCCATAAGCCAATAAATATGTTAAAATGAATAACCCAATGTAGGCTTCCAAACACTGGAGGGTATAATCAAGGAAGACAAATAACCTAATAACCATAAATTATCAATTATCCTACCATAACTAAGAATCCATCTTAACCACCTTATATCATAAATAGCTCCCAAAATAACAGGCTTGAACTGAAACTCAATAGTATCATTATCACTACCATCATTTACCAGTCTTAAATCAAAACTCATATTACTAATATCATCATTAAATGACGGAACTGAACATGAACTTTTATATCATTATCATCATTAATTACCAGAATTGAACCAAAACTCATATATCCTTAGACCATATCAATAGACTATGTAAATAAATCATAATCATAAGCCATATTACTAAGTCATAATAATTATCCATCAGAACTTACCCAGAATTAGCACTAACTCTCAACTACCGGCTAGCGTGATAAATAAGCATCTAATCTTTTCAAAGTCCCAAAATAAGTATTAATAAGGGTATATCACGCGTAAATAAGTCTACAAAATCTAACACAAGTCATGGCCTAAGGTGGGCTAGAGGGGCCTGCTTCTAATCCCCAAAGTTTATGAAAAATTCTACCCCTGACTAGGCTAAGGTATCTAAATTTATTTTCTGATGTCAAATAACCCATAATTATCCCTAATATAGCAAATCCCATACAACATGAGAAACTAAGTCAATTATGCCTAAATTATGGTTTTATGATAGCCTAAACAGTCTAACTAACCTAAATATTATCAATCATACCTCCATCACTTAAATCCCAGCCCATATCTAGCATATTATCATAATCATACAATGAAATTGGTTAATTTATGTAGAATATAAACCTAGCCTATCTAGACATTGAAAAAAGTTTGAAGAATCTTCTAAACCATCGATTTCCCTTTCCGAGAAGCTTCTACAAGATGCCGCACTATCAAAATCATAATATACTAATCTACTCATCAAAACAAAGAAAAATGATACCCATATTTTACTATTGTGCTATGGGTCCAAAATTACATAAAAATCCTTTGTGGGGACCACCTACAAAATCACACTTCTGAAACTAATACAACGTCCTTCTATGCTCAAGAAATATTTATCCTAATAAAATGGGTGAATTCTGAGCTCTAATAGTGCTATAATCAAGACACCAAGATTCTGGGGATTTTAGAAAAAGGTGGAGGATTTAACCATGAAATTAGCGGAAGCTTACCACAAATTTAATGAAGAACTGCATAAATTATCGATACCAAGCTCCAAAATAACCCATAATTAACTCTCCAAAGAATTCCCACTTTTTAGGGTTCAATAAACCAAGGAATGGGTGAGAAATGGAGAGTCAGGATAATTGGGGTATTTATACCCTTCCCAGTCCCACAAATACCACTTTAGCGGTCATCAGGCCGCTTAAGTGATCATTGCTTAAGCGACCAAGTGTCACTTAAGCAACAATCGCTGTCTCAGTGTATGTCCCATAAGCAATGCTAGTATCACTTAAGCAATATTTGCTTACATGCACCTTACTTTTGCAATACCAGTAGGCTAAGCAAGGTCGCTTAGGTGATTGGTTGGTCGCATACGCAATACACGAGGATCAGTTGAGACTCCGCCAGCCCTTCAAAATTCATCTGGAATATCATATAAGCAAATGAACTATGCTACCCTATCAAATTCGATGTTCCAAAATCAATGGAATAGTCAAAATTTCCACACGAGGTCATTTCAATGAAAAATGGGTCTCACACTTACCATTTTTTCATAACTTTCAGCCAATAGCCCAAAATAAGTCTGGATGCCTCAGGACCCAAACCATGGGTCCACTTAGCCTAAAATTGATGTCTCAGAGCTTTTAGAACTTTTAGAATTGGCATACATGGTCATTTTATTGAAGTGTTTTCCCATAGTCAATTTAAACCAGTGAAGACTTCAAAATAGAGAATTAGCTCTAAAACCCAAACGAACTGCCCGATAATCGAACTATCAATTTCAGCAAGTCATAAATGACTTGGGGAAGCTATAGTAAAGATATAAACAACTAAAATGTGTGAAAATACAGAAAATGACTTGGAGGATCATTTCAATAAACTTTGTATAGAAATTTATTACTCAAAACCCACTTGGCTGTCGTCAACTAAAATCCATATCGAACAATAGATCCAAAGTATCATAGATATCTTCTTGTCTAATGAATGAATAAGAAAGAGTATATTTAGCACAAAAGGTTTTAGGGCTAAGAACCATGACATTTTTAATGTATTCATATCAAATGTTCATCACTTTTACTGTTGTTTTGTCGAAATATGTTTTTGAATTGTTCAATTAAGTTATGAATCATAAAATTTCTATTACTCCAAAGAAATTCAAAGGCTACATGGATCCTCTGGAGAAAGAAATCTTTGGACCTTGCTACCATGGATGAGAATCTTGATTTCACTTGTGACTCTCCACCATAAAGGAAAACCCAAACTTATCATGTCTCTGTCACTGGTCAAGGTGAATGGCTATTTGTTCCTTAAATGGTGTCATTGTAACAACCATAGTTGTGAATTTCACCTTCTTTTATGTTTTGACCATTTTAGCCCTTTTTGTAGTAACTTATGCTATTTGTGAGTTGTGGGGTTGGTTGGCATGGTCCCCAACTCGTTCAGGAGTAATTTGAGACCCTTAGAGGCTTTAAAGTGGTTAGTTTGACTTTAATCAATATTTTTTGATCCACACATGGGATGATAATTTAGATAGTTTTATTAGATCCAAAATATTGACTTTATGTTAGTAGAATAGTTAGTTTAGGACCCAAGCCTTTATATTTTGTTTTGACATTTTAGATAAAAACTTGTAGATTAATCTTAAAAGGGGTACCGAGACTAATTTATTGTAAAAAGTCTCTTATCACAAATCTGATGGTTCCATTGAGTTCGGAGCGTTAACAATCCTAGTAGCATATATAGTTTATTTTTGTGGGATTCGAATGAACCCCAAGGGTCCGTTAGGAGATATTTAAACCTTGTGAAATTGTTGGTATTGATATACGATGCCTTCTTTGTGTTTATGGACCTCCGGTAACATTCACAGAGAATAAATATTTTGTTTATCATGAATGGAATGGAGAGGCCATATTCACGATGGGTAATCGGGGATTGGGTCGGGTTTGTTATCTTTACATTCGAGATAAGTCACGACATTCACGATTTGTCTAGGTCAGTAGCTTTCGTGTATGTAATAGAGAGGCTACAATTTCAAGGGAAAATTTAATACCTGGTCAATATTGACCTTGCGATCACGATCATGAGGCAATGCTTATCAAAATAATGGAATTTCCCCATTTTCAGGATTTCTCCATTTTCCAACTTTGAGAGCTACAGTTGAGGAGATTTCAAAGAGTTTTTTCATCAAAATCATGTGGGTAATTTTCAAATTTATATTTCTATCTTTTCTCATTTATTTCATCCTCAAAATACCTTTGAAAATCAAAAATTTATTTCAAACTATGATTTTAGGGGTTTTATCCGATAAAGTATAAAATTAGTTTTTGTCGAGTAAAAGTCCAATTTCAATTTGTTATTAGTTGGATTTTAAGATTTATATTCCTATTTATATGGGAACTATGATTCTAAATTTTTTTTCAAATTTACCTTTTTGATTCTGAGCCAATTTTTGAACTATTTTTGGACCCAAAATAAATTTAGTCAATATGGATACCATTGAACTCCTTTTGACATGAAGATTATGTTATTGATAGATTTAGTCTATTTGGAGGATCTTCATAAAGGAAAGGCTCCGCATTGAAGGGTATAACTTGGAATTTAGCTTTTCAAGGTAGGTTATAACTTAACATTCTTCAGACTAGGTTGGGTAGTCAACCGCTCATGTAAAGAATGACTTGGATTAGGAAATTAGTCATTGGGAATTTATTTTGAGATTGTTATTATTATCATGTTTCCTGTATAGGGGTTTTTATGAATATTGCTGTTGACTTCAAAGATTATATTTTATTGTGATGCCTGTGTGGGGGCTTACTTGATACTATAGGCCTTATTTATGAATTACTTGCCTATATCATTATAGTGATGCCTAAGTGAGGGGTTTGAAACTATATTATTTATTTCTTATATAACTATTTAATACAGTGGTTCCATGTGATGGCTTATATCATAAATTATTGACATATTGATTTGATTTTGAGCTCATACTTATATTAAATTGATTATTATCTTCATACTGGTTTGTTGTGAGCATTGCATCCTAATTTTTTCCATTCACATTTATGAGATTGATACTATTTAAAAACAATTATTTTTGAAAGAAAATAAAACACTTTACAAAACCCTTGACCAAGGTATGTGTTGAAAAAGTGATTGAGATTATGAAAGTATATGAGCTATGAAATCGTCATTGATCCTGTCCTAAAGCACTGAGGCTCAAAAGGTGTATACGAGAGACATGTAATGTTTACGAGAGACATGTAATGTCTTATATCATTACTATCCCACCATTATTACATTACATTATTTGCACTTCTATTTATATGTTTGTGGTCGCTTACTTAGTTCCTTACATCGTTGTGTAGTTATTCTTGTATTGGTATTTTACATGTAGAATTATAGTGGATCGATGTGAACTACTATTTAGGAAACTTTTTGTATGTAGGTGGAATCATGCTCATAGTATTCTTTTATTTTTTAATTTCCTACTTGTCTCAGTCAGTCATGATACATACTGAGTACAAGTGAACCATAGTCACTCCTACTTTTGTACCTTTTCGATGTAGATCCCAGTATAAGTACGACCTGCTATGGCTAATTTGTGCTGTAAGAAGCTGATTTCAAGGTACTTGTGAGCTCTAGCATTCAAGGAAGTTTTCGAACCTCATCCTATCTTTTCTTGTCTTTATTATTACCAAAGACAACTTCATGTATTTCAGATTTCAGTATTATATAAGATGCTCTTCATATTTATGACACTAGATTTTATGGATTGATTGTATTTTCTTTTGGATGTTCTAATTTTATGAGTATTACAGCCTAACTTTATTCTAGAAGTCTTGTATTTAGTTTCTCTTTCTTATTTTGATTTTCTATTTTATTGTGAATTTTTGCATTATCTACTAAGGCTGGGTTTGGGTAGGTGCCATCATGACCTCAACCTTTAGATTTTGACAAATTGGTATCAAACCACTAAGTTCATTAATCTTATAAGTGTAAGAACAAAATGTCTAATAGAGTATCACGAACCAATATATTTATATCCGTATCTATATTCAAGAGGCTATAGGATATCTTTAGGAATTTTTTTTCTAAATTGATTCCTTATTGTGCAAGTTATTTATGTCCAATATTCTAAACGTGTATTCCATTTTTTTCAGCACAGATGGTGAGGACTAGATCTTGAAATATTGAGGATGTTAATCCAGAACCCGCCTTTAGAGCCTAGTTAGGGGTGAGGTAAGGGTTGTGGACGAGCTAGAGGTAGTTGTCGGGCGCAAGGAGATATTTTATCTAGAGGGCGAGCTAGGAAGGCCTCTCCCTAGCTCGAGATTTATTATTAGAAGGAGGATTACATGATTGAGGATGTATAACTAGCTTAGGCCCCTCAGGATTTAGTTGTTACCCAGTGATACAAGATTTGTTGATTTATCTGTTGGGTCATTTGGATGGCATTTTCTAGGAAGATATTCCATTGAGTGTTCTGGGCAGTTTTCAATCTCTAGAATGTATTCAACCACTAGGATAGGCTCTTATAAGTTTCCAACTACAGGGGTACAACCAGTTATTCTGGTACCCCCCCCATGTTGATACTTTGCCTACTAGACTTATTGTCTTCCTATTATTTTGGATCGGGTGATGTATTCTGATGATCAGAAGAAATTTGAGAGGTTCATTTTCTTGGCTTCTCCCAAGGTCACTAGTGCCATTGGAGAGGACAGTTATTAGTTTTTGCTCGACTGCCAGAAGAGGTTGCATAATCTCAAATCCCTTGTTCCTTGGTGTTTCCTACACTACCAAATAGCTGACTAATGTGGCTAGGCAGTAGTGGAGTTCTCTTTCTAGATGTACACTAATATGTTCTTCTGCTATGACATGGGACTAGTTTTTTGAGTCTTTATTGGATAGGTTTATGCCTTATAGTTTGAAAAATTAGATGAGTGATGAGTTTGATCACCTGGAGTTAGGCTCAATGACTATTTCACAGTATGAGGCACGTTTTCATGTACTATCCAGATATGCCAATGCCATTTTCTCTATAAAGTTTGAGAGGATCATGTAGTTTCTTATGGGTTTAGCAGGTTGTTAAAAGTTGGTGACAAGTCATCTTTTAGTTTTAAGTGGTTCTTTCTAGAGTATCATAACGAAGTTTAAGTTGATTGGATTAATTTGTCAGAGTACTCAAGGTGGTGGTACTGAGAAGATACACTAACAAGGTGAGTTCAATGGACATGGATCGTAAGGTAGGGATTTCTTCGGTAGAGGTTCTTACAATTACCATGGCAGACAATATCAAGAAGCATAATAGAGTTTGGGTAGTATTTCTGTCATGACCCAAACCAGGTCCTGGCCGTGACGGGTATCTCAAGTCCATCGAGGATTAGAGACCACCCCTTTATCCTAGCCAAACGAACACATAACACACCTAACAATGGCTGAATTTCTGAACACATAACAAGATAGAGTAAATAAAACACAAATTCTATGAAATGTCAGCCAACAAAACCCAACCATAACAATATCAACAAAACTTCTAAACAATACTGAAAATAAATCTAAGTCAGGACATTCCCCCGACCCGCCAATGACTATGATAATGTTAATGATAATGTGAATTCTCAATTTTAAACTATGAATAGAAACTGATGAAATGTCCAAGTCTATTAGAGAATGGAAGCTCACCAGTTTACCATCAACGACCGACGAACTGATATGATCTGCCTAACACTACGCAGAAAAAGTAGATATATCTCTGGTGCCTGCATCACTTGGGGATACAATGTCCAGAGACGGTTAGTGGGTTGACCACTAGAATGTAATTCAGGGATAAGTGAAAAAATAATGCCAAGTCATATCCAATTCAAAAACATGTGAACATCATCATATACGTATATAATTGATATGCTGGGTAAGGAAAAAGGCTTATCATGTTCATTAAAATTATTAACCTGGACTATGTATAATAATCATCATAATAAGGCACCCACGGCCTATATGGGTCTATCTCTCCCTTAGTTGAAAAGGCACCAGTGCATGTGGCCGCACGAACCAGAGAATAATCACATACATATACACTGTGGGGGACTCGAACCTCCAATATATTCCAAGGGATACCTAAGCACTCCATCAACAACATGGGGGACTCAAACACCCCAATCATATAATAAGGGGGACTCGAACCTCCCGGTCATTTACACCCCTGTGACGACAATTGCAGTTTCTAGTATTGGTCCCTCGGGACCTTCACTTTCACAAAACAGCTACACAAATCCCGTTAAAGCCCAATTAAGGCAAGTTCACATAACTCATTCATTAAATAAAGAACCAACCATTAAGGCACACTATGGCTACTTCATACCCTTACACTTACAAACTTATCTCTATGCTATAACAATCGCATTAACTTGGGGGAATGCCTCAACCCTCTTTGTTCATTAAATATTTTCATAGCCAACCAGACCTTTGAAATCTATGTTTATTGGTTTACCATTTATGCAATGCATTAACATAGGTGAGTACATCAAACCATGTGACAATTTCACAACTTAAAGCCATTTACACAAGTTTGTTGAGGGAACACAATTATTCAAAACAAATTCCAATTTCAAAGCATCAAATTTGGGGGAAATCATGACCCCTAGTTCATTTACCATACCCATGCACACCACATCTTCAAAACCATTAATAAAACATAAACAATGTATAATAAATCATGGGAAAGCAATTAAAGAACAAACCATTCCACAACCCTCAATCATGTTGAAAACCCACATTCAAAACCATCCAATTAATCCATTAAATATATAATTTTTATAAAGTAATAATTGGTGAAGAGTGATATGCCTTAATAATTCTTAATTATGAAGAGTAAACCTTTAATTGGCCCCTAGATGTTCAACCTCGAGAAAACCCTAGCTTGTTTTGCTTGAAAGAATTTCAGAGAGTAAAAAGGGTTGTTGATTTGTTAAAGGGTTAAAATAATGCCCAAAAGCTGTTTTATGGACGTGGGGTCTAAGTGGTTAAGGAGTGAAATGTCTAAAGAGCCCTCAACTTAAAAGTTTAAAAATTTCCATCACAATTATGAGTCTCATGACGACTCATTGAGACACCTTACGACTCGTTACCACGAGTCGTAGTCAAAACTATTTCATGGGGAATGTATCCTGTTGATCCTATGACTTGCATCATACGATCTTATCATGACCCTACCACTTATAAGGTCCAAGTCGTATCCAAGACAGAATATTTGGGCCTCACACTGGTCACCCTAAGATTTGTGCTATGCGATTATATTGTGTCTTTACGACTCGTTGGAAGCCACTAGTAATCAAGACAAGAAACTTATCCACACAAACTAGTCAGGCTATAATTAGGGCCCTAAGACTCGTCAAGACTCCCTATGACTCGTAAGGCGAATCGTATTCAATACAGTGAGGAGTTTCAAAAATTTTGAAGGACCAAGAATCCAGGGTGTTGAATACTCCCCCTTTAGGATCATTCGTCCTCTAATAATAGGACAAGATATTTATTAGCATGATTTTACTCTAAACACAACCACACTTGCCTTTAATAAAGACAGAAAATAAAGATGTCAAGGAAATCACAATTTCCCTTTAACAATGTCAGAAAATAATGATGTTAAGGTTTATACATACCTCATGCACGATTATTCGAAGCGGGAAACAAGAATGGGTATTTGGACTTCATGTCCTCCTCAGCTTCCCAAGTAGTTTTTTTGCGCTTTTGGTTCCTCCATAGAACCTTTACCGAAGCCACGCCCTTTGCTTGAAACCGGTGGACTTGCCTATCTAAAATATGAATCAGGACTTCCTCATATGACAAAGAATCCGATACATCCACACTCCCCAAAGGAACAATCAAGGAAAGATCACCTACGCACATCTTCAACATCAAAACATGGAAGATTGGATGAATAGAGTTTGCAAATCCAACTCGTTGGACACATTACGTACACACCTAAAAATACAATACAAAACAATATAATGATCCACCTCAAACTCTAAGTCCCTTTGCGATATATCAAATCATCCACCTCAAATCTAAGTCCCTTTGCCATAGATCCACATAGGACTTTTGGCAACTTTGGGAGGCCTTAATCCTATACCAAATCACCTTCACCTTATCCATAGCTTGATAAACCAAGTCGACACCATACAACTTATTTTGTCCAATCTCAAACCACCTAATAGGAGACCTAAATATCCTACCATACAAAGCCTCAAACGTAGCCATCCTAATACTCGAGTGATAGCTATTGTTATATGTAAAATCGATGAGAGGCAAATGGTTGACCCAACTACCACCAAAATCAATCACATAAGACCTTAGTATATCCTCCAAGGTTTGAACAGTTCTCTCTGCTTGTCCATCCGTCTGAGTTTGGAAAGCAGTGTTAAGGTTCACCTTAGTCCCTAAACCTCACTAAAAGGAATGCTAAAATTAAGATGAGAACTGAGTAGAGGCTGGAGCACCATGCAACTTCACGATCTCCTCAATGAAAAGATTAGCATAATCTTCTACTAAATAATTAGTCTTCACTGGAAAGAAGTGAGTAGACTTAGTCATACTATCCATGATGACCGAAATAGAATCAAACTGATGGTGAGACCATGGAAGACTAGTAATGAAATCTATATTAATCACTTCCCATTTCTAGATGGTCAATTCAATCTCTTGAGACAAACCACCAGGCCTCAAGTATAGAATCTTCATATGCTGGCACACCATGCACTTAGCCGCAAAATTGTCCACACCCCTCTTCAAATTATTCCACCAATATATTGCTCTTAAGTCATGGTACATTTTTGTAGAACCAGGATGAATAGTGTAACTCGACTCATGAGCTTTGGCCAAGATCCTCTGTCACAGCCCATCAACATCTAGAACACATAACCTATCTTGGTAACTTAAGATAGCATCACCACTAATTTCGAAAGCCATCACCTTCGGGTGATCCACACCAACCTTGATATTCATCAAGATAGGGTCCAAGACCTGTTTCTTCTTCATATCAGCACCAGGAGATGACTTTGCCACCTCTTGCATAACCACACCACCATCCTTAGAGTACAGGAGACGAACTCTAAGATTAGATAAATGCTGAATGTTCTTCACTAAACCTCGCTTCTCCTCATCCACATGAGTAAATCTTTCCGTGGAAAACATGATAAGAGTATCAAAAACCACGTTAGATTCACCTGGATGCTAATGGAGACTATGTCACAGTCCTTGAGAAACTCAAGACATCTCCACTACCTGAGGTTCAACTCCTTCTGAGTGAACACATAATACAAACTCTTATGGTCTGAGAAGATGTCAACGTGAACCCCATACAAATATTGATGCCAAATCTTCAAAGAAAAGACCATAACCAACAGCTCAAAATCATGAGTTGGTATTTCTTCTCATGCACCTTCAACTGCCTAGAAGCATATGCAACCACCTTATTATGCTGCATCAACACACAACCCAGTCCCACTTGGGCCACATCATAATATAAAATGAAACCATCGACACCATCAGGCAGAGTCAAACTGGAGCTGAAGTTAACTTATCTTTCTACTTCTCAAAACTACCCTCACAAGCATTTGACCAAAAGAACTTCACCTTCTTCTGAGTCAATGGGATAGTAATAGAAGAGAATCTTTCCACAAATCTTCTATAATAATCGACTAAACCCAAGCAGCCTAAAATATCCGTTGGAGTCATGTGTTTAGTCCACTTTTTAACCACCACAATATTTTATGGATCTACCATGACCCCTACACTAGAAACAACATGACCCATATTGGTTATAATGTTTAACCATAACTCAAACTTAGAGAACTTTGTATACAAGCACTGATGTTTCAAGGTTTGCAACACAAGGTAGGGGTGATCAACGTAATCTGTCTCACTCTTAGAATGCACCAAAATATAATTAATCAACATAATTATAAATAAATACAAAAACTGACGGAAGACCCAGTTCATAAAATCCATGAATGCCGTTGGGGAATTAGTCAAACCAAAAGACATGATCAGTAACTTAAAATGACCATACCTGGTTCAGAAGGAAATCTTAGGGATATCCACCTCCCTAATCTTCAACTAATGATAACCCGATTGAAGATCAATCTTGGAAAAGTACTTAGCACTCTGGAGCTGATCAAAGAGATCATCAATCCTAGGAAGCAAATATTTTTTCTTTATGGTTATCCTATTCAATTGTCAGTAACCTATACACATCTGAAGGAACCCATCCTTCTTTTGCACGAAGAGAACTGGAGCACCCCAAGGAGAAATACTAGGGCGGATAAAATCCTTATCTAGAAGATCTTTTAACTACTTCTTGAATCCCTTTAACTCAACTGAAGCCATTCTATAAGAAGGGATATAGATAGGATGAGTGTCCAGAAGAAGATCAATCCTAAAATCAATTTCCCTATTGGAAGGAACAACAGGAAGATCATCAAGAAATACCTCGTGAAACTCACAAACAATAGGGATAAATTACAATGAAGGACCTTCGGGTCTAAAATCCTTACATAGACTAAATGTTATAGAAACCCCTTGGAAATTAATTTTCGGGTTCTAAGGTAAGAAATGAACCTCCCCTTAGGCACTAGGGAACTACCTCTCCACTTAATCACCATCTTATTAGCGAATTAGAAACTAACCCTTCAGATCCGATAATCAAGAGACACATAACATGAATGCAACCAATCCATACCCAAAATCACATCAAATCTAACATGTCCTACTCTATCAGGTCCTCGAAGGTTTCTCTATCATAAATAGATACCATACAACCCCTATAAAATCTCCCAGCCATAATAGAGTCACCCACCGGTTAGACAATGAAAAGGGATCCGAAATACACTCAGGATAAAATCAAAAATAAATAGGCATATACAGGTTCACATAATAAAGAATAGACTCGGGATTAAGCAAACAACATTTATCACGAGAGAAGAGTTTTAGTGGACTAGTAACAACATTGGGAGATGCCTCAGAATTCAAATGGGTGTAAAGAACATAAAGGTGATTCCGAGCCGTGTTAGAACCAAAAGTGGTACCCTTTTATACAGGGGATAAAGATGTAGCAAAAGGAACCTTATTTGCTCCAGACGCAACCCTAGAAGGACAAGCCCACTTTATGTTACCAATCTGACCATAATTAAAACACCAATTCCCCTTATGGTCAGAAACCCCATAATGCATCTGACCACATAAAAAACAAGGGGATATGATGGAATTGATGAGGCCCACTGGCCTGAGATTGGGCACCTTGTGCCTTAAATCCACTAAATTCACTATTATTTTGAAAGGGAGATCACCAGATAAATTGGGATAAATAGCTCTAGTTGTAGAATAAGAACCAGAATTCCCCCACTTCTTCGTAGACCACTGCCTACTATCTTTGACACTATTCTGTGGGCCATTACCCTTCTCAAAAACTAAGATCTCTTTTTTTTTTTTTGCCTTTTCAATAGGGTGGCCTTGCATTCCAACACCAAATCAAGGGACAAACCGAAAGAAAATTTCATCATCTGAGCTCTCATAGAAGATACTAACTCAGGAGCATAACGGGACAATTAATGGAACTTTAAGGCGTACTCCTTCACAGTCATCTTACCTTGCTTCAGTATCACGAACACCTCAGCCTTTGCCTCCATTAAATCCTGAGGAAAGAAGCGATTAAGAAAAGCACCCAATAAATCATCCCACAATGACAACTTTGCATCATCACCCCTAGTCTGATCCCACTCCTCATACTACTAATACGCCACATCCTTCACTGGTATATAGTGAATTCCACACCCTTAGAGTCAGAATCATGCATAACACGGAGAATCTTCTTTATCTCATCCATAAACCCTTGAGGATCTTCCTCAAACTTAGAGCCAGTAAAGTTCGAAGGATTCAACCTCATATACTGGCCAACTCTAGTGGCCTTAGAAGTACTCATAGCAACACCAGCAAAACCTGACTGATGTGACTGAGATGTCACCAATTGGGTCAACAAATGAATGAAATACTGGAACTCAACATTGATAATATCTACTGTAGGTATCTGAGCAGGTCTGTTTAAAAAAGAGAGAAGTATCAGTGAGGACCAGTGGAAATACGCTAGGGCAATTAGAAACAGTGACCCTAGACTGGGTCTGAACTCCTTGAGTGGGATAAGCCCCATCCATATTATCCTTAAGTGGGAAAGAGAAGTTTCCACGAATATCATATCTTCTGGGAGGCATGATCTGAAAAGCAACCAAACGGAAATTAGAGAATATTTTAAGACCTTAGACTCTATGACCTTAGACTCTACAACTCGAATATAGATCACAAGAAAGGGAAATATTCCTAAATACCTCATAGCCCTCACTTATAAGTGTGGTGTACTACACACCCATAAAAAAAACTCTACTTGACATGACTGAATAGACACCCAATGACACCAAACCTAGTATCTGATACCAACTTTGTCATGATGTAAACCAGGGCCTGGCTGTGATAGGTATCTCAAGTTCACCGAGGACTAGAGACCACCCCTTATCCTAGCCAAGCAGACACATATAACACCTTACAATGACTAAATTTCTAAACAAATAACATGATAGAGTAAATAAAACTCAAAGTCTATGAAATGTTATCTAACAAAACCCAACCATAATAATATCTACAAAACCTCTAAACAATACCAAAAATAAATTTAAGTTAGGATATGCCTTCGACCCTGACAATGATAATGATAATATGACCTCTCAATTTTAAACTATAAATGGAAATTGATGAAATGTCCAAGTTTTTCGAAGAATAAAAGCTCACCACTTCACCACCAACAATCGACGAAACGAGCTAATCCACCTAACACTGCACGGGAAAAATAAAAATATCTTTGGTTCCTGCATTACATAGAGATACAATATTTGAAGATGGTTAATGGGTTAGCGCTAGCATGTAACTTAGAGATAAAGGATAAAATAATGCCAAGTCAGATCCAATTCAAAAGCATGTTAACATCATCATATACATATATAATTGGCATGCTGGGGAAGGGAACAAAGCTTATCATGTTCTTTAAAATAATTAACCTAGATTGTGTAGCATAACCGTCATAACAAGGCATCTACGTGCTATATGGGTCTAGCTCCCCCTTACTAAAAGGGCCCAGTGCGTGTGGCCACATAAATAAGAGAATAATCACATGCATTTGCACTATGGGGGACTTGAACCTCTCGGCAAATTCGAAGGGTGACTTAAGCACTACATCAATAACATAGGGGAATTGAATCTCCTAATCATATAATAAGGGAGATTGAAACCTCTCGTTCATTTAGACTCCTGCGTCGGTAATTGTGGTTTCCAGTATTGGTCCCTCGAGACCTCCACTTCTATGGCACAACTATACAAACAAAAAAGCTCAATTAAAGCAAGTTTCACATAATACATTCATTAAATAAAGAACCAACTGTTAAGTCATACCATGGGTATCGTCATAGCGTTACACTTACAAGCTTATCTCTATGCCATAACAATTATATTAACTTGGGGGAATTCCTCGACCACCTTTGTTCATTAAATCAATTCATAGCCAGCAAGGCCTTCAAATCTATGTTCATTGGCTTACCATTTATGGATGCATTAACATAGGTAAGTAAGTCAAACCAAGTGGCAATTTCATAATTTAAAGCCATTTAGACAAGTGGGTTGACGGAACACAATTATTCAAAACAAATTCTAATTTCAAAGTATCAAATTTGGGGGAAAGCATGACCCCTAAGTTCATTCACCATACCCATGCACCCCACATGTTCAAAACCATTAATAAAGCATAAAAATGCATAATAAATCATGGGAAAGCAATTTATGAACAAACCATTCCAAAACCCTCAACCATGTTGAAAACCCACATTCAAAACCATCCAATTAAACCATTTAATACATGTTTTTTATAAAGTAATAATTGGGGAAGAGTAGCATGCCTGAAGAATTCTCAATTATGGAAAGAAAACCTTGAATCGACCCCTAGATGCTCAACCTTGAGAAAACTCTAGCTTGTTTTGCTTAAAAGAATTTGAGAGAGTAAAGAGGGTTTTTGATTTGTTTAAGTGTTAAAATAATGCCTAAAAGGTGTTTTAGGACGTGGGGTGTAAGTGGGTAAAGTGGAAAATGTCCAAAGCACCCTTAAATTAAAAGTTAAAAAATTGCTAGTAGTCGTTACGAATCTCATGACGACTCGTTGAGACACCTTACATCTTGTTACCATGAGTCATTGTCAAAACAGTGTCATGGGGAACACATACTGTTGACCCTATGACTTACATCTTACGATTCATATAGTGTCCCTACAACTCAAAGGGTCCAAGTCTTATCCAAGGCAAACTATTTGGGCCTCACACTGGTCACCCTACGATGTGTACTATACAATTCATATGGTCTTTATGACTCATTAAAAGCCACTCGTAATCAGGACAGAGACTTAGCCACACACACTAGTCAGGATACTATTAGGTCCCTAAGACTCGTCAAGACTTCCTACGACTCGTAAAGGGAGTCGTAGTCAAGATAGTGAGGATAACATTTCTAAAATTTTCAAGGACCAATATTTGTGGTATTGCAATTTCTATGGGTTTTAAGGCTTCAGGTAGCCAAGGATCAGGTCATACGGGTGGAGGCTCCAGGTTGGGTAATCTAGGTGATGCTGTCCAAATTACACCTCTAAGAAAGTCAAATACAATCGCTGTCAAATAATGAACCCAAAAAAGGTTGGGGTCGAACCCATAAAGAATGGGATGAATCTGTACCAATAACTTGTTGATATAGTAAAAAAATATAGAAAGTAAATAGGGGTGGATTTTATGAAAGAAATAGTAGTAGTAACAAATCTTGATCACTCTAGTTGAAATTAATATGATACAAATACTAGGACTATGTTTCCCCTTTCTTCCAAACTTTGCAGACTTATCGTGCTCATCAAACTATCTCAGTGCCTTGCATGCAGAATATAACAAGTTATGTATCACCAACTGTCTCTCGACACCCTTTGGTGGTTTTCACTTGCCTCCTTTTGATATAAAAGTGTTGCATTACTAACCCTTGTCCTGGATCCCAGATTAAGTATCTCTGCTCGATCTTAAGTTAATTAGATGAAGGTTGGTAGCTTTAAGTTACTGTTGTGATCTTGTTTACATAATCTCAACCTCTCTCTCGAGTTAGTATTGAATGCAGATGGGTTCTTAGAATCTGTATTCACTAAGAAAGAATTCAATATAAAGAAAGCCATAATATATGAATAAACACCAACCAAGAAAGACTTAGCATTTCCTCTACTTTGTTATTATATTAGGGTTCCCACAAGCCAAGTTAAGAGGTTTAGCTGATCATGTTTGCACAAACACCCATAGAATTTATAATAGAAGCATTTGGATAATCTCATAATAAATCAAGAATGAAAACCAGAATCTCAAATTAATATCAAATTGTAAAAGTCAAGAACAAGAATTCCAAGATAAAAAGTGTATCTCAGAATCAATATGTGTTTTAAGTTTATAAAGGGTGTAAAAGTGCATAAACTAATAACAAAACATCAATGGGGTATTTATAGGATACATCTATAACCTAAAAATACTAACCAAAACAAAATAGGAAAACTAAGTTGGCACCTACCTACGACCACACTTACGGGCCGTAGTTAGTACCTATGGACCCTAGGGGGTTCATAGGTCTTAGAGAAAATCCACGCTTTAGATCACCAACCTATGGGGGTGCCTACAAGGGTCGTAAGTACCACTTATGCCTCGTAGATGGCCTTCATAACTCTCAGACCTGAAAACCATAATTTTCGAACATTCTTCTAGAATGGGCCACTTACGATGGGCATAACTAGCACTTATGACCTGTAAGTGGGTTTGTGTTATGACCCTATTTACGAGTCATGATGGAACCTACTAAATCCCACCTGTAGGTAAATCGAACCATAGCCCAGAACTGTTCGAAATGGGATAACTTGGTGGAAAATACCATAAAATGGAAAAATAGACAATTCAATTTGTAATTATGCAGGGCAATAGAAATAATCTGAAAGGTAGCCATAACATAGAAAACTATCCTATAACCTGTTAGAGTCAGTACTAGACCTACTACAACACACCATAAGTTCTAGAATAGTTAATACAATCTATCTCGAAACAAAAGACTAGACGTAGATAAATAAAAAGAAATGGGGTAACTCCAACTCCAAGTGCTTGCCCAATCTCCGAAATCGACCACAAAATGATCATCGAATCAACAATGACAACTAGATCTTGGATTTGCACCAAAAAAAGTACAGAAGTGTGTATGAGTACCAAAACCACGTGAACTCAGTAGGAATCATCAATTGACTAAGCTAAACTATGATATAAATATATTAAAATGCAAGATAACATAACTAAGTCAAAAAAAGAGGCAAATCTATGGTAACTCCCACATCACTGTACATAATTAAATAAATAAACCAAAGAAATAACATAAAGAACAACTTAACATAAAAGTTAGTAACCCAACACAGGCCCCCATAAGCCTATATGATATAATCAAGTAAAGTATAACCCGAACCACCATCATTTACCAACTTCTATGTCCTACTAGAATTCGTCCATGTCATGCCACACAATAACAATTTTCCCTCTTTTGAACTTGAACAGGTATTCATATTATAAATTTCATACTCCTTTGCTGAACTCGAACGGGTACATGTATCATCGTAGTCCTAATCAATATCCGAACTCAAATAAGTAATTATATAATTAAAATCATAATCAATACTCGGACTTGAATCGGTAAATATATCAGCAATATTGTATCCAAAGCCAGAGTCAAACTGATCATCATATAATCATTATCATGGACCATATCCAGACTTGAACCAGTATATATATATAAATATAATATCATAAATAATACTAGGACTCGAACCGAAAAATACATAATCATTATCATAATACCAATAAGCATCAACTTCCAATACCAACCCATCATAACCTCAAGTGCCAAATCTCCTCAATATTACCTTAGTAAGCATTTTCAACCTGTATAACAAACATATAAAATGGTACAAGGATCAACACGAATCTTGGCCTAAGGTGGGTCGAACAGCCCACTTCTAAATCCCCAAAATTTGTTACAAGTCAAATTCTACCCTGTACTAGGCTAAGGTATCTAAATCCACTTTTAAATATTAACTAAGCCTCAATCAAACCTAAGATAGAGATTTTTCCTAAAGCATGAGCAGCTAAGCCAATTATGCCTAACTTACGGTTTTTGAATAACCTAAAACCCATCACAAATCTAACACAAAATCATAAACATCCTATGAATTAGATCAATATATGAAGAGGGAAAACCTAGACTCCTTGAATGTAGAAGAAAGCCTGATGAATCCTCTAAATCATCGATTTTCCCTTCTGAGAAGATTCCATAAGGTACCATGCTATCAAAATTAAAATCTACTCATCAGTACAAGAACAATGATACTCATATTGTCCAAAATTACTCAAAACCCCATGTAGGGCCCATTTAGGAAAATCGCAATTCCTAACCCAACTCAAAGTGCCCATATGCTTAAGGAACATTTACCCTATAAAATGGGTGAAAGTCGAGCTATATTGGTGACAAAATCAAGGCACCAAGGTTTAGGGATTTTAGAGAAAAAAAAGGGGAAATCAACCATGAAAATGGAGGAATCTTACCTTAAATTTGAAGGAAAAATGCATAATCAATCTTTGGCAAACCTCTAAAAAGCCCCCACAATGCTATTCCTAAGCTATTCCACTCCTTAGGGTATAAAACTCTTAAGAATGGATGAGAAATTGGCAACAAAAAAGCTAAAATAAGGTATTTATACCCTTTCTAGGTGCCCTAGAAATGCATACGCAATATATCAGTCATGATTGCGACATCTATTAGCTGCTAGGGGAGTCACTTTCATGATATCCCAATGTTTCTTTTGAGACACTGATGGGTTACCTTCCAGATTGCAAATATGACACACGTAGCGCGATCATCGGTGCACTAGTACCAGTTGAGACTTGGAAATTTCTAAGTCTCTGCCAACCCCTCGGGATTCATCCAGAATCTTGTATATGTAAATAGACTATGCTAACCTATCAAACTAGATGTTACAAACTCAATGGCATAATCAAAATTTCCATTCAGGGTTATTTCACCAAAAAGTGGGTCCTACACCTAACTTGCCATTTTCTTAAATTCTGACCAATAGCTCAAAATTAGCACAGGTGACTCGAGACCCAAATCAAAGGTCCACCTAGCCTAAAATTGACATTCTAGAGCTGTTAGAATAGTCAGATTAAATAAACGAGATTGTTTGACTAAAGTTTTCACTTGAGAGCCACTTTGAACCAGCAAGGACTTTAAAACAGGGAATTGACTCTTAAAACCAAATGAACTATCCGGTAACTGAACTATTAGTCCCAAAAATTCATAAATAACTTGGGGTAGCTATGGGAAGGATCTAACAACAAAAATAAGCAGAAATACAAAAAATGACCTGAAGGGTCATTATAATATCCACTACTAAAAGGACTTTCGTCCACAAAAGTAAAGGATTAGGATGCATCTGAAGTCTCGAATAGGTGAGGGCACTGGGACCGTATCTCGCTCTCAATCTTCCAAGTAGCCTCCTAAACTAGGTAGTGCCTCTATCGAACCGTAACTATAGGAATTTCGCTAGTGCGTAACCACCTAACATCACTAGACAAAATGAACACAAGATCCTCTACGAAGGTCAACTACTCATCGAACTAGACTGAATCCCATCTAACCATATAGGAAAGATCAGGAATATATCGCCTCAGCATCGAAACATGGAAAATTGGATGAACAACAATAAAATCTAGGGGAAAGTCTACCTCATAAGACATCTCACCAACAGTACAAAGAATCTTAAAAGGTCTAATGAATCTGGAGCTGAGCTTACCCTTCTTCCCAAACCTCATCACACCTTTCATGGGTGACAGATAGAGAAATACCAGATCACCAACTCCAAAGATCAAGGCACGAAGCCTATAGTTTTCATAAGCTTTTTGCCTTCTCTGAGCTTCCATCAACCTGTCCTCAATCACCCTGACTCTATCCAACGACTCTTAAAGAAAGTCAGTACCTCAGGTCTATACTCAAACGTCTATAACCATCTAATCAAGAAATGGCACCGCCTACCATACAAAGCCTTAAAAGGTTCCATCTCAATACTTGAATGATAATTGTTATTATATGCAAAATTGGCCAAGGCTATATGCTGCTCTGACTGGCCCCCAAAATCCACAACACAGGCTCAGAGCATATCCCCGAGAACCTAAATAGTCTGCTCCGACTGGCCATCTGTCTACGATTGGAAGTCTATACTAAGATCCACCTGAGTACCCAACTTCTCATGGAAAACTCTCCAAAAGCTAGAAGTAAACATAGACCCTCGGTAAAAAATGATAGATATAGTTACCTTATACAAATAGACTATGTCATACATATAGATACGAGCTAACCTCTAGGCACTGAAGGACATTTGAATAGGAATAAAATATGCCAACTTGGTCAATGGTCCACAATGACCCATATACCATCAAAACCATGGGAAGTACGATGCAAACCACTAAAAAGTCCATGATGGTCCACTCCCATTTCCACTCGGGAATGGGCAACCTCTAAAGCAACCCATTAGGTCACTGATGCTCAGCCTTCACTTATTGACAACAAAGGAAAGGAGCTACAAAGTCTACCATATCTCTCTTCATGCCACTCCACTAATAATTTTGTCTCAAGTCTCTATACATCTTAATGGTACCAAAATAAATAGAATACCTAAAGTTATGAGCCTTTTGAAAGATCAGCTGCATCAAGTCATCAACCCTCAAAACACAAATACGGCTATCAAATGTCAAGGACCCCTCAGAATCTATGGTAGCCCTCTTGGACTCACCACTCAAAACCAAATAACAAAGAATGCAAAGTCTATCATCCTCAAACTGATGATCCCTAGTCTGCTCAAATAGTAAGGACCTAGTCTAAACACTAGAAAGAATTCTCCTAGGGTCTGAAATATAAAGTCACACCATCAAATTGGATATGGACTTAAGGTCCCATGCCAATGGCCTTTGAGAAATAGAAATACAAGCCAAACTACCCATACTTATTTCCTTCTGACTCAAAGCGTCTGGCACAACATTTGCCTTTCTTGGAAGATACAAAATAGAGATATCATAGTCCTGAAGCAACTCCATCAATCTACGATGCCTAGAATATTAGCTCCCTCTGCATCATAAGATATTGAAAACTATGATAATTATTGAAAATCTCACAATGTACACCATAAAGATAATGCCTCCAAATCTTAAGCTTGAAAACTACCACCGCCAACTTCAAATCATGAGTGGGATAGTTGCACTCATGAACCTTAAGTTGCCTCAAATTATAAGGGATAGCACAATGCTACTGTATTAATTAATAACCCAAACTAACACTGAAAGAATCCCAATACATGGTGAATCCCTTACCCTTAAGAGGCAGATCCAAAATAAGAACTAAAGTAAGAAAATCCTTGAGCTTTCCAAAGCTCGACTCACACTCATCCAAAAATTGAAAAGGGACCTCCTTCCAAGTCAATCTTATCATCAGTGCTAAAATTGTAGTGAAATGAATTATGTATAATAATTGACCAAGCCAATAAAGCTACAAATCTCAATCAGAGATATAGGCCTAGGCCAATCACAAATAACCTCAATCTTCACTGCATCTACCATAATCCCATCCTTAGATACCACATGCCTAAGGAATGTCATCGACTCTAGACAAAAATCACATATAAAGAACTTGGCAAAAAGCACATAATCTCTAAAAGTCTGGAGAACAATCCTTAAATGTTATGCATGCTCCTCTCTACTCGAATACACTAGGATGTTGTTGATGAACACAATTACAAAGGAACCTAAATAAGGTCTGAATACTTAGTTCATCAACTCCTTAAATGTGGCTAGGGCATTAGTCAAACCAAAGAATATCACCAAGTACTCATAATGGTCGTAGCGGCTCTTAAAGGTTGTCTTGGGGATATCCTTACCCCAAATCTTCAAATTATGGTAACCAAACCTTAGATCAATCTTAGAAAACACCATTGCACCCTAAAGCTGGTCAAATAAGTCATCTATGCGAGGCATAGGATAACAATTCTTCAATGTCACCTTATTAAGCCACCTATAATCAATACATATATGGATGGATCCACTTTTATTCTCCACAAACAATATAGGAGATCCCCAAAGGGACACACTCGATTTAATGAAACCTTTATCAAGAAGATCCCAAAGCTGAGAATTCAGCTCCTTAAGCTTAGTAGGAGCCATACAGTAATGTACCATAGAAATAGGTTAGGTGCCGGGTTCAAGATAAATAACAAACCTAATATGACTAGCAGGAGATATACCAGGCAGATCAGTAGGGAAAACATCAGGAAACTCACAGACTATAGGAATAGAGTCAAGCGATGGACTCTCCATACTGACATCATGAATATAAGTGAGATTGGACTCGTAATCCATAGAGACAAGCCTTCAAGCATGAACATAAGAAATAATCCTCGTTGGCTCACGACTAATAGCTCCTGCCACATGGCCATGGGTATGTTCGGCATTGCTAAGGTAACAGTCTTTGACAAAGAATCCATGACCACATGATAGTGGGATAAATAGTTCGTGTCAAGAATCACATCAAAATCTACCATGTCCAATATAATAAGATCATCATGAGTATTAATATCTTTAACAGTCATAACACATGATCTAAAATCTCCATCAATTACTAAAGAATCACCTATAATAGTAAATACACATAAAGGCATAGACAACACATCCCAAGATAACTCTAAACGCGGGACATAATCAGCAGACATAGAAAAGTAAGTGGATCCTAGATCTATTAAAGCAAAAACTAACTGACGACATACTAGAATCATACCTGTGATAACATATTCAAAGACTCAGCCTTGGGCCTAGCAGGCATTGCATACAATTGACCACGCCTGCTACCTCGATGGGATCCTGAGTAATCTCCTATCCTACCCACCTAAAAACCTTCTTGAGCATAGCATACCATATGAGATGAACCAGAACTAGAAGATCCAGTAAACTCAGAATAACTATCACAACTAGAGTAACTAGAAGACAAGCCCCTCGATGAATAGGGTAATCACTAACACAAGACTGACCTCCATTAGTAATATAGAGCTCTGCTTAAACAAGTCTACTAGCCTAGCTTTGAGGCTTATATGGATAACGCAGAGGGTATATACTCTGACAACTTCTACCTCTAAATTAAGAGCTACTATGACTCCCAGTGAAACTACCCTGATACTGAGGTCTCTTATTGTTACCCCCTTAGGCCTCGTGATACATCTCCTCCATTGCTTTAGCATGATCACAACCTCAATGAAAGACCTACCCATAACAACTAAACTTTAAGTAGGCATGCAAATGAGAACTCTCAATCCTCGAATAAATTACCAAACTCTCTTATACTCAGTAGGCAGAATAGAAGTAGCATTCCAACACAACTCATGAGAATGAGCCTCATACTCTAAAACATTCATATAGAGCTACTCCAAACTCAAGATTCAATCTCTCAAATAATACCTAAGATTGCGAGGCATGTACTTCTTCAAGAAGATCTTAGAGAACTAAGCCTATGTCAAAGGAAAAGATCCATCTGGACTAAGATTAAGATGACCTATCCACTAATGTCGAGCTACCAAGTCCAACTAAAAGGTAGTGTAATCCACACCACGAGTCTCAACTATGCCCAAATTATGTAAACTATCCTCATAAGTAATAAAAACTTATATATATCTTCGCCTGGTGTACCTGAAAACCTAGTCGGAGCCAATCTCAAGAATCTGTCCAATATTTTTTGCTCCTCAATAGTCATGGAAAGATGGGAAACCACTGGTTGAGCAGCTACCGATGCAGGATGAACCTCAGCTCTAGGAGCTACAGCTACAGGATCACCGCTTCCTTAATACCACTCTGATAGGTAGACTGTTCACCATTATTTGGTGTACCACAACTAATCCTAAATCTAAATAGGGCATCCTTGAGCACAAAAGAAGAAATAAACCTCGGTATAGCTTGGGATAGTCCCCTGCACCACTGGCTGGGGCAGGATAACCTTTGGCTCGGAGTAGAAATAGGGTCTGGTGAAGACTCCCTATCCTATCCCCTAGCTGGGACACATCTCTGGCTTTCCATGACCTCGATACCTTTATATCGTATAGCGGTAGCACGTGTCCTAGCCATCTGCGAAAGAGTGAAACGAAAGAAATATCTTTAAAACCAACTCAGACACTTATCACAAAATCAGTGAAAGAAGTGAAGAACTCCTAAGAATGTCCTATAAACTCTCGAATAAAAGAATGGACGTCATTATTCTGATCTGCGGGACTATACTAGACACTTGCTCTTGTACCAATAATAACAGTGAAACCTATTTCTAATACCGATTTGTGATGACCCAATTTATGATTCATGATGGAGCCTACTAAATTCCACCAGTAGGTAAGTCGAACAGTAGCCTGGAGCTATTCGTAATGAGCTAAGTTGCTGGAAAATGCCCCAAAAGAGAGAAATAGACAATTAAATTCGTAATTAAGCAAGGCAATAGAATTAGTCTAAAAGGTAGCATAACATAGAAAACCATCCTACAACCTGGTAGAATCAGTTCTATACCTACTGCAACACACCATAAGTTCTATAATATTCAATAAAATCTATCTAAAAAAAGACTACACATAGATAAATAGAAGGAAAAGGGGCAACACAAACTCCAAGAGCTCACCCAATCTCTGAAATCCACCACATCACAATTCTTAAATCAAAGGTGGCAACTAGTACTCGAATCTTCACCAAAAAGGTACAAAAGTGTAGTATGAGTACCAAAACCATGGGTACTCAGTAGATATCATCGGCTGACTAAGCTAAACCATGATACAAATATGTTAAAATACAACATAACATAACTAAGTTAAGAAAAAAGGCAAAACCGAGGATAAATCCCATATCGCTGTACACAATTAAATAAATAAATTAGAACAATAACATAAAAATAAGCAACTATAACTATAAAATTAGCCCCTATAAGCCAATTAATGTGGAAAAGTAAGTAACTGAATGTAGGCCCCCATAAGTTTATAGGGTACAATTAAGTAAAGTATAACTCAAACCACCACCATTTACTAACTTCCATGGTCCAACAATAATTCATCCATGTCATACCACACTATAACAATTTTTCCATTTTTGGACTTAAATTGATATACATATTATCAATATCATACTTTCTTATCGGACTCAAACCAAAAAATATATCATCATAGCCCTAATCAATATTTGGACTCAAACTAGTAATTATATAATCAACATCATTATCAATACCTAAACTTGAACTGATAAATATATCATCAATATTGTAATCAATAGTTCGACTCGAACTCATAATCATATAATCATTATCATGGCCCACATCCGGACTTGAACCAGTATATATATAATCAATATCATAAACAATACCTAAACTGGTTAATATATTATCAGAATTATAATTAATAGCTGGACTCAAACTGATAAATATATATATCATTATCATAATACCAATAAGCATCAAATCCCAATACCAACCCATCATAATCATTAAGTGCTAAATCTCCTCAATATTACCTTAGTAAGAATTTTCAAGGTGTATAACAAACATATAAAAGATTGTAGAGATCAATACAAATCTGGGCTTAAGGTAGGTCGAAGAGCCCACTTCTAATCTCCAAAATCTGTTACACGGAAAATTCTACCCTGTACTAGGCTAAGGTATCTAAATCCAGTTTTAAATATTAACTATGCCTCAATCAACCCTAAGATAGAGACTTTACCTAAAGCATGAGCAGCTAAACCAATTATGCCTAAATTATGGTTTCTGAATAGCCTAAATGGTCCAACTTACCCAAACATTGTCAATGACAACCAATATCTAAACCCATCCTAAATCTAACACAATATCATAAACTTAATATAAATTATCTCAATCTATGAGGAGGGAAAACCTAGCCTACCTAAATACTAAAGAAAGCCCGAAGAGTCTTCTAAGTCATTGATTTTCCCATCCGAGAAGCTTCTATAAGGTGCCATGCTATCAAAATCACAATCTACTCATCAACATGAGATCAATGATACCATATTGCACTATTGTACTTCGGGTCTAAAATTACTCAAAAATTCTATATGGGGCCCATTTATGGAAATCAAATTTTCAAATCCAGCTCAATGTCCCTACATGCTAAAGGAACATTTACCCTAAAAAATGGATAAAATCTGAACTATATTGGTGCTAAGAAAAGTCACCAAGGTTTAGGAATTTTAGATAAAAGAAGGGGAAATTAACCATGGAAATGGAGGAATCTTACCTTAAATTTGACGGAAAAATATGTAATCGATCTTTACACAAGCTTCCAAAAGCTCCCACAATGCTATTCCTAAGCTATTCCACTCCTTAGGGTTTAAGTATCTTGAGAATGGATGAGAATTAGGCAAAAATGAGCTGAAATGGGGTATTTATACCTTTCCTAGGTGCCTCGGAGTCGCATATGCGACCTGCTAGTCGCGATCACAACATCTGTCGGCTGCTAGAGGAGTCACTTTTGTGATGCCTTAATGTATCTTTAACAATACTCACGGTATGCCTTCTAGATTACGAACACGACACACGAACCACGATCACCGGTGCACCAGCACCAGTTGAGACTCTACTAACCCCTCGGGATTCATCCAAAATCCCATATACATAAATAGACTATGACACCCTATCAAATTTGACATTTAAAACTTAGTGGCATTGTAAAAATTTCCATCTAAGGTTGTTTCGATGAAAAATAGGTCCCACACCCAACTCGCCATTTTCTTAACTTTTGACTAATAGCTCGAAATGAGCCCGAGTGCCTCGGGACCCAAACCAAAGGTCCCCCTTGCATAAAATCGACATTCTAAAGTTGTTGGAATAGTCAAATTTAGCATACATGATCATTTGAATGAAGTTTTCACTTTGTAGCTACTTTAAACTAGTAAGGACTTCAAAATAGGGAATTAGCTCTAAAAACCTAACGAACTGCCCAATAACTAAAATGTCAGTCACAGCAAGTCATAAATTACTTAGGGAAGCTATGGGAAAGCTCTAACAATGAAAATAAGTGAAAATATAAAAAATAACCTAAAGGTTCATTACAGTCTGTAAGTGTCCTTCCCAGATACACTTCATTTCCTTTTCTCCTATTTTGGTGCTAAATATATTTTCCTGCAAAGCATACATAAAAACAACACATCTAACAAAAAGGATCTAAGTACTTGTATAATTTTTGGTTTTAATCATTAAAAGTTCCTTGAAGGCATGAAATATAAACACCCTCAACTTACAAAATTTACATGTCCTTAGAAAACTAACACATAATAAAAATGCTATGATGCTTAACTAAGAGAAACCTAAGGCATCTACGACTGTCAACTCAACTTTAGCTCAAAACTCTTACCCCACCTATTTCCATCTTTTTAAAAATACTATGTGGATATATGTCTCACAAAAGTATGACACAAAGGAATCAGGCAATGACATTACATTAGCAACAAACAACCAAGCAGGTCTGCAATTTATACTACCTAAATAGATAAGCAGTTAACAACACAACCAATGTACCTTCATAGAAAAGAAGTCCCAACTCTCACAATATCATATTATTTTAAAGTTAGGGACTATGTTAAGACACTAATGCTCATAAAATAAGTTCCAATCAATGTGCATAAAATACCCATAGGCTTGCCCTTATTTTCTATACCTTGATTTTTTAGACAATTGGACTAGGATTACTATAGGACTATACTCGACTTGTAACATAGCTTAGGGCCCGGTACAGTACATTTGGGATCTAGTGAATCACCCTACTTGACACTAAATATACATTTTGGCTCTACTTCTCAACCATTTTCCTCTTATTTCTCCCTTTTAATCTTTATTGATTATTTGGATTGGGTGTGATTTTCTTCTTGCTTTTCATTTATTTATTTTTCTCTTTTTATTTTCAAGTTTTCCACTTTTTTTCTTATTTATTTTCTCTACCATACCCAAATTTCTATCTTTTTTATATTAAACACCCTTTTATATTCTCAACTTTAACTATGCACCTCTATGATAGCCACATCAACTTAGGCAATTTGCCTGAATTGAGGTGTACAATATTCAAGAAGGGACCAAGGACAAAACAAGTTCATTGTAATCAATATGGGAAGATGAAAAGATAAAAACCAAGAAAATAAGTCAATATAGGCTCAAATCATGAATCAAGGGATACATATTCATATTTGGACAGTTATTCAAGCTAAGAGTAGACTAAGTAAAAATTAACCTATGGTCATGTCCTAACCCACTATCCTACAGCCTAGGCAAGACTAAGCGAGCAAGTTCTGTATTAAATGCACCAATAGAACTAGGTAGAGGTCTCTCACACACATGGAAAAAAGGTTATATCATTAACTACAACCTATATAGTTTATAAAATGATAAGCTATGATTATTTTGTCCCTAATCCTAAAGCACAAAAAAGATACACACAATGGTCACACATATACTTACACACACAGTTCATAAAATTTTTAGAGGGGTATCATTTTTTCAAAATACTTTAGAACATACAAAGATGTCAACTGCCCTTAGGTTCCTTATTTTTCTCCTAATAAAACAAAAACAAAACATAAAACTTATGACACAAGCACAACCTAAAATATCAATTCTACTAGGATAATATAGCCGACGAAAAAACAAACACTATAAGAAAAACCCAGGTCTGTGGTATAACCCCACCCTAACTAAAGACTGTGTAGTTTCCCTAGTGAATAACTATAACATAAAAATAAGGGATGAAGACATACCTGGGATGCTCTAGGCATCAAAATTTGACTCACCCTTATCTGGAACATTATATGGCTCAACTAGATAAGGTAGTGGTATATGACTAGAAGAAGTTCCCATTTTCATCTTACAATTCCTCATCTCATCAACTAAATGCAACACAACTGAATTATGATTGGCCCTTTTTAGGGCCTACTGATTATCCATAGTTGAATCTTGTAACTCTCTCCCATGACCTCTCTTATCCTTAACAACCAAGGCCACCTCATCCTCCATAGCTAGATCAAATACCATAGTAGAATCTTAGGGTAATGGTTACATAAAATCTAGAAGTAATGGAGGGATACCCAGAATATGGCTCTTAACTAATGATCAGACCTCTGAATGCAATGTTTCTATCTCCTTGCGTAGGCCCAATAAGTACGGTATCTGTACCTTACATAGTCATGCAATCATCTGAGTCTCAAATATGTCTATACGTGTATGTAGCTCTTTAATATACTCCTCCATGGATGCCATTATCATTCTCTCAAATCTAAACTCAAAAACCTCAAAAGTGGCCTGTACTCATTATTGGATATGTCCAAATAACGTAGCTAACTAATTTCTATTTGAATGAGGCACTCAGTCACATCCTATTGTTATCAACCAACTTCTATAAATACTCATGGAACACACTCATAAACCCAGTAGATATCGAGCGAAGGGATAATATGGTAGCCTTGGCTAGTGTTGAAGTAGATGCCAAGGCTGGTGCAGATGTGCCCATGGGTCCCTCACCCCCTAAGGCAGTAGCGGTCTTTAACTCTCTAAATGTTTGCATTGATATCATTTCTCACATCTAGCTTCTTATTAGGTTCGGTCAGAATAAAAGTCCTCTCAAAATAGGCCATACTAAAAGATGACAATGGATGCCCTCAATATGGATAGATCAGGTTGGATGTAGTCTAAATCAAACTAATGTCTACCATGCAGGTCACCTCAAATCATAGATCTATATCCTGGAATAGGAAGCACTATGGTAGCATCATACAACTGTTGTATCAAACATGGTAAAGGGAAGGTGGTGATCTTACTAAATGCTCTTACATGGATCTCAACTTGGATCCACCTTGCAAAATCAATGTCATAACTAGCAATCATACTTGCAATCAAGATTGCTCTATCCTAGGTGAGTATGTTGTCCACAAAAGTCAAAATCAATCTATGTCACACACTACCCACCAGAACTTTATTGCAAAATACAATGACGCCTATTAATCTTACCCTTTCTCTCAACCCATGGGGCATCAATACCTAAATCTGCTATCTGTGTGGTTATCCATATAGCCAAATTCACTATACATTCTCTATTCTTTATGTCCCTCATAGTGCACCTACTCCACGTAATCCTTATTCGATAATCAAACTCAGCTATCATGGTTGGCCCACATAATCTAGCCCAAATAACACTCAGCAGATAGCCACCTAAAAAATATCAACTCTCACTCCCTAACCAAAGTATGAGTTAGTAGGGGATGCTCAATTGCTCTACCCTTGGCGGGGGTAACCCTATTATATTGATGATTCATAGGATGCATAAAACTCCTAAATAAGAGTTGGGTTGTATGAACCAAAAGGCTGGGTCATCCATCCAGTCAGTATCTCTCATAAGGAGCCTACAGGACTGGAGCTCCTACTAACCCAATCAACTTTTTCTTAACCTCCCCAATAATACTACATCATGGTTGACCCTTCTCTATGATAAAGCTATCTTTTTCATATAGTTGTTGTATTCTCTCTATATACCACCTTAGAGAAATATCAACTATAGGTACTGTATAGACATATATGGAGTCGAATTCTTATAAAACAAGTTCGAAAGTAGTAGCTTGAGTACCATGTGCAGTGTCCTAGGTACCCTGAGCCAAAGATGATTATATCTACTGTGGAACCTAAACCTGATTGAGTTTTATGCAGACTCACTCTTGGATGATTAGGATGTAAACGCCGATGCCTCATTAGAATGGGAGTCGGCTGTATCCTTTTTCTCACTAGAACCTGAACATGACCTTGACTTAATCTCCTCCTTTAAACAAACGTCTGGCTCCTTCTATGCCTTCTCAAACTGGGAAAAGTATGATAGTGAACTAGTCATGGACTCTATTCAAGTCCCAGTCCGAACAAAGCATGCTAGTAAAGTATGTGTCTCTACTATTGTAGCTGGAGCTTGTTTCTGTGATTGATCAAAATCTATTATGGGACCAATGGTGTGCTATTCGGGCTCATGGGATACTCCTAAATGAAATCTCTCTCTTTAGGAGACTTATCATGTCGCCTGGACTGAACTCCCTTCTTTCGAGGAGCTTTTGGTACCATTGTACCTCAAAAAGTTGTATTTTGTGATTGAAACACAATACTAGAACAAAATAATTGGCTAAATTTAACTATCCAAGGTAGGGTCCACCTACGACCCCTACCTACGGGCCATAGGTAGTACTTATGAGGGGTCGTAGGTACCCTCATAAGTTCCATACAAAGCCCTAAAGCTTCAAGGTATCAAGTCTGATACCTACAAGGCCGCCTACGATCCTATAGGTACTACTTATGAGGCTCAAAAGTAGCTGCGTAAGTGCTCCTCTAAGATCAAGTCAAATTTTAACAAAAACTTTATTCCACATAGATATAATTTCAGCTTTAGATCTAGTTAGCACACTATAACATTAACCAAGTCAATTTCCATAGGTACTGCACATATATTTCTAGATTTTCTTTGATATTCAACTTCTACTTCCATTTATCATGTGATCACAGGTTTGTAAAATAAGAATCATGTAACAACTTACATTTTTATTTAGTTTAGGCTCCATAAATTTCAAGAATCATGAGACTTACACAATTTCAAGGCCATATCAAGCATTTTATCAAGTTCAATGATAAAGAACATGTTTTTACTAAGATATAGCCAAGAGTTATTACTTGGATTTGAAGAGTATTGGAAGTAGAAGATGAAAAATATGAAATTAGCTGTACTCTATGAATTTGAGGCTTAAGTATGGTGAGAAAAAGTGGAGTTTCATCTTTTATAGTTTTAGAGCGAAGTTGGAGATTTGTAATTGTAGAGGGAGTTTGAATGTGAAGAGTTTAGGATTGGATGGGTAGATTTTAGGGGTTTAAAGAGTGATGGTAGGTAGGTTAGGGTCGAATATACATGGGTTCAACCTAAATTTTAAAATTGGGCCCAAAAGTTTTTGACCAACTTACGGCCCGTAATGGTACTCACAACCCTATAAGTAGGCCTTGCACCCTATTTGTTGTCTGATTTCTACGAGCTCTATTTATGGGGTTGTAGGTTGTACTTACGACCCCTGTAAGTGGGTTCATAGGTATAGCTTTAAAGACCTAAATTTTTTTTGATACCTACGACTTTAACTTACCTACTGTAGGTTAGATCTACGAGCCCCGTAAGTAGGGTCGTAGGTCCACTTACCAAGACTTGTCTGAATTTTTGTAATTTTTACCAATTTCCAAGTGTTTCTTCATGTTTTAACCTATAAAATAGAAAACAAAGTGAACACTAATACCTTGGGTTGCCTTCTAAGAAACACTTGATTTAATGTTGCAGCATGACATGGCTATGTTGAATACTTAGACTTCATAACAAGACCATGGGTTGCTTCCTATGAAGCACCTGATTTAACATTGCAACACGACTTAGTTGCCTTGGCTACCCAGAATTTGCCAAGGCTTACATCCTCACAAACTTTCAACTCCCCCATACTTCCCATGTAGTGCTTAACACGATGGCCGTTCACCTTGAAAGGGGCATCTCCATCTCATTTGAGCTCAATTACACCATGCAGAAACACTCCAACCACAGTGAATAGTCTAGACCACCTAGAATTTAACTTGCCAGGAAGCAAGTGAAGTGTCAACTTATACAACAATACTATATCACCAGGCTAGAATATATTTTTCTCAATTTTCTTATCATGGTAAAACTTCATCTTCTCCTTATACAAAGCAGAAAACTCATAAGCATGAAGACAAAATTCATCCAACTCATTCTCAGGTTTGCAGTATCACTCTACTCAAAATTTAGCTTCTTCAATGCCCATAATGCCTTGTGCTCAATTTTAATAGAAAAGTGGCATGCCTTGCCGTACACAAGCTGATATAGAGAGGCACCTATGGAAGTTTTAAAATCGATCCAGTGAGCGCAACGTACATCATCTAGCTTACTTGAACAATTAGTCTTGTTGGCATTCACAATCTTTACAAAAATGGACTTAATCTGACAATTGAAGACCTTCACTTTCCCACTTATTTGTGGATAGTAAGGTGTTTCCACCTTATGTTTCACACAATACTTCTAAAGTATGACCTTAAATAAATGAATGTACAAATGGGACCCACAATCACTAATGATAGCACGTGGAGTACCAAATTAAGAGAATATGTTCTTTAAAAATACTATGCCATTGCGATTCTCATTAGTGGAAAGGACAACATATTCCACCCATTTAGACACATAGTCTGCCACCACTAATATATACTTCATACCATAAGAACTCACAAATGGACCCATGAAATAAATAACCTCACACATCAAATAACTCATTCTCAAGAATAGATGTCATGGGGTGTTAATGCTTCTGCGAGATATTTCCTTGATACTGACATTGGTCAAAGACACGAGCATAGTCCTGTGCATCTTTATAAGTAGTTGGACAATAGTAACTACACTGTAAGATCATATAGGTCATGTGAGTACCAAAATGGTCACCCTTACTGAAGATGAGTGTCAGGCCTCAAGAATGAGCAACATATCTACTTTGGGAATACTCCTCTGAATCATACCATCCGTACATAACCGAAATAAGAAAGGTTTATTCCAAAAAAACTTTCGTATCTCATGCATAAATCTCTTTTGCTGCTAGTATGACAAGTCTTTTGGGACAAGGTCACTTGCAAAATAATTGGAAAAATTAGTAAACCAAAGGATTAAGTCTTATGATGCTGCCATGACCCGCTCATCTAGAAAAGTATCATCAATATCAATATCATCCCCTAATTTAAGCATCGCCTCCTCTTCTAGGCGGTATAAGTCTGCAACCTGATTCTCTAAATCTTTTCAGTTCTTAACCTCAAAGTCAATTTTTTGTAGAAATAGTACCCATCAAATCAACCTAGGCTTTGCATCTCTCTTTTACATAAGGTAACTCAAGTTTGTATGATTAGAATGCACAATGACTGTGGATCTAATCAAATAGGACCAAAATTTCTCAAAAGTAAACACCACTGAAAGTAACTCCTGCTCATTCATCATATAATTCTTCTGTGTGGGGTTTAGTGCCTTGCTAGCATAATAGATATGATAAAGTATTTTCTTGAATTTTTGTCCTAGGTCACATATAACCTCAAATGGAAGAGACCAATCTTGAGATACAATGATAGGAGCAAAAGTCAACCTCTCTTTTAGGCACTCAATGGCCTTAGGACAAGCATCATCAAACACAAACTTTACCTTCTTCACCAATAACTTAGACAAAGGATTTGGAATATTAGGAAAGTCCTTGATGAACCACATATACAACCTTGCATGAACCATTAAACTCTGAATAACTTTGATAAAAAAAGATGGAGGCAATTTTTCAATCACTTAAATTTTAGCCCTTTCAACCTCTATTCCCTTATTTTAAATATTGTGACCCAAAACTATTCCCTCTTTAACCATGAAGTGACGCTTCTCTTAATCTAACACTAAGTTACACTCCTCACATCTCTAGAATACATTAGATAAATTGGATAAACCTTCATCCAAAAAGTATCCCACAATCGAGAAATTATCCATAAAGACCTCTACAGCATTGTAATGCCTCGAGTCTGTACCCTAGACACTACACGGTGCTTACGATCTCAAAGGACCACAAGCTAACCCATGACTAATATCTACTGTGAAAACTGGATAATAATACTGAAATAAATGCGGAATTGGGATGAATTGCCATAAGGTTCAAAACATCTGAAAATACCAAATAAGTGTATCAACTGAAATAACAAATCTATAAAACTTGAACACTGTTTGAAAACTAGTCTAAAAAGCCTCTAATCTGAATTGTCTAAAAGTGGATTTGATGGGACAAACCCCCAACTAACCCCAACTACTAAACTACTGATAAACTGAAATAAAAGCCTATCCTTGATAGATGAGGACTCACTACTAAATCTACAACTGCTAACTAGATCTGTCTAAGTGCGATTGAGAACTTGAGCGTCCAAGTCTATGATATGAGGTAAGGATGAATGCAAGGGTTCATATGCATGAACAATGACTGAATGACTGATATAGAGTAACTGAATATGAGAGTAGATGGATAACTGAAACTACTGTAAATACTAAATATGTAATACTGTGTACGTAGATATACTGTAACTGAGCTTTTTTGAAGGTAAGTACTGAGTTCTAATACTAAATAACTGATAGTCTATGATTACTAATACTGATTGACTATATCTGACAGTCTTGACTCTGTAGAACTGACCTAAGTTCTATACTGAAGACTGAAACTAAAACTATGAGAGGTAATCATCTAATCGAAATGCCCCAAATAAGATAAGATAACTGAGTTGGGGTCCAATATGTAACCCCAATTGGAAGGGTTTTAGCACCGTGCCACGAGTACTAACAACTGCTGTGGAGTCAGTCCTAACTAACAGGTGACCCCTGAGATTAGTCCTAAGCTAGTGGGTGTTCCTTGAGTATGTCAGTCCTACCTAATAGGTGACATCTCATAACCTACACTGGCTACGTAGTTCTGGAACTTAGGGATTACTTCTAGGGACCATATCCTAACTAACAGGTGAGACCCAATCCCTAGGCTCGCTCGGTGCTAAATCCAACTCCCAACTAAAAGACATTGAACTGAGTTTACTGAACTGGAATGGACTGATACAGAGTTAAATAATCTTTCCTAAGTTCTATAACTGATTGAGTTCTACTGTGTTCTATAACTAACTGGATTCAACTGATTGGGACATGAATGATACTATTTTATAATTGACACTGGCTCTAGGTACACAACTAAATTATCAGGTATTAAATACCCCCAGGACTCGATAGCATGAAAAACAAAGAAAAGCATAATCTTGAATAACATAATAATGTTTACTTGGTCATAATTCATCTATAAAGACATTTTATCAAACACTTGTAATGCATTAACTTGTACATGAATGGGGAATACATGTTAGCATGCTATAATGGCATTATTTCATTCTCATAGACAATTTATCAAACACATAGAAGGCGTTATTGTTTTACTAAATCATAAACGCTTCGGGTAAACATGATTATACCAATCAAATTGCAAATTGAAGGGTTTATCATGAATATCATATAGATCAACTCATACTAGGAACGATTTTTAAGACATGCAATTTAAATCATGGATAAGACATAAAGATGGCAATTACAATGCCCAAACTTGCAAATTCATTGATTATAACATGGGTATTACTCAATTCAATATACATGCTATTCAATTTCATGGAATCCACCATTAATTATGGATATAAAACTCAATGAATGTCAAAACATGAATGCAATCAAATTTCATACATGTAAATCATGAATCATGAATCTTGAAGTTTTAAAAATAGATTCTTGGACTCTATAGGTGAAAGGAACCCATAGATGAATACCTAACATACCTTAATTTGTGAGTTTCTTGAAGTTCTTGGTGAATCCTTGAGCTTTGTTCTTGATCTATTGAACCAGGGTTTTTCCTCTTGAGAGAAAATGGTTTAATTTGGGGGAAAATTGGGTGAATAATGAAGTAACTAGGTTAATTAGAGGGGAATTTCATGTTAAAGGTTAGTTGGGGTGAGGGGTAAAAGACTTTAAACTCAGAATTACTAAAAATTCCTAATTTTGGCACCCGGCGCGATGCGGTGCCATCGTATCGGGTCATTGGAAAATAGACAACTGGGAACTGGACTAGTGGCATGACACGGTACCATTGCTTTGTCTTGCTGGATGCAATTTTGGTCCTTGGTGTGACGTGGTGGAATCGCTTTGCCTCACTAGAAACTGACAATTGTGAACTGGGTCTATAACATGACGCGCCAATATCATGGAGCAACATTGGAATTGACAATTTCTATTTGGTCATGCTCCGCGATGCGTTTATGGCCCAGGTGGCATACTGTCTTACTTAAATGGCTCTAACTCTTTGCTTGGGTGTTAGATTTAGGCAAACTTTATACCCTTGGAAAGCTAATTGAATTTCCTACACAAAGGCAGGATCTAAACTGAAATATACTGAGTATTTCAAAATTTTTTATGGAATTACTCATGTACTAAGACAAATTAATCTAAGGAAATGAAGGGTATTACAATCTCTCCCCTTTGGGAATATTCATCCTCGAATGAGACTGATTATGCTGAGAAACATGATAGACTGAGTTTACATTCTGAACATACAAAATTGAAACCTGATTACATGATTGAACTACTGACAAACTGAGTTCTTATACTGAACATGCATATCTGATGCATGAGTACATGACTAAACTGATTCATGATTGCGCCACCGAATATGCTATGGTAATGGAGTATCAAGATTATAACTGTAATTGAACATGGAGTTGGCTATAGCTAAGAAAGACTGTTACCTTAAGCTGAGAATACTAATGAACATGAGATCATTTACTGAACATGTATGAATGGAAATATGAGGGCAAGACTAAGCCTGAAACATAATATATGAACTAAATACGTGAAATGAACTGATTTATTGAATACATACCATGACTTGGGAATAATCATACGACTGAGATTGGAATGTGAGGGTCAACTTATGAGTACCCATCATCCCAAACTAGATTCATGATGTGAAGAGAGAAATGGAAGGTTTAGAATATGAAAGCTCAGGGGTTATAGTGCATCTCCCCCTTGGGACACTATGTCCCTCGAGAATGTTTACTTGGTTGAGTTACTAAGGAAAAGAATGAGACGATGCATGGGGCACCTACAAACTGAATCATGACTAAATATCTGGGATCTAAAACTGAGGCATAATACATAAACTGGGCTAAACTCATAACTACTAGGATGCTCCATTTTGGGATAGGATGACTAGATGGAAAGATGGTAAACCATCCAAATTTGTCCGCCTGACAGCTAAATTGAATTGCTAGATTTATGAACTAACTCATTCTAAAAACTTATACTCGATTGGACCATTTTTGAGATACTTTTTCTATAAGGTTCTAATGACTTTAGGGAGTAAGGAACCTTGGTATGGTCTGAATAAGATATCTGAATAAGAAACCATAACATGGTTAAAACTTTGTAATATAGGCATTGATAGCCCTATCTAATGAGGTCTGAGCTAAACTAAATTCTCCCGCTAAGTTCAAGGCTACTCAAATCTTCGAAATACATTTAGCCACTTAAACATCAACTTGACATTCAAGCCTATCTTCATAACTAAAACCTCATTTAAAACAAACATGTAGCAATCTTTTCTTAACATGAACCATTTCCTCTCTCCCATCTAAGAAACTGCTCATTACTATATTATTTCATAAGGATAGTTCGTTGAAGGTTAAAACATGAGTACCTAAAGCATGAATGGAAACTATATTGAACTTGACATTTAACTAAAGCTTGAGGAATAGAATATCAACATCATGGATTTATCAAGAGGTCTAAACTGAGGATATACATGACAAAATATGAATTTGGCTGATTATTAGGAGTGTAGCGTAAGTCATGAGAACTGAGCATACTATAAGATATGAGTACCTGAGTCATGAGCTGCATGACCTGAGTTGGAGTTTCTGTATTCATAGAACATGATTCATTATACTAAGTAAACTGGGACTCCTTATACTAGGAACTGTAAGCATATTTGATTTTTAATAATGTGGTAAAAAATAAGATAGGATCATAGAGCTGACATGTAAGGCATGAGTACTGACATTACTGACATTACTGACATTAATACTAAAATTTGAAAGATTGACTTGGTTACTTATTCTACCATATCCCCCTTAGCTTAAATCCATCATTCTAAAGTTGTGAA